>NC_140246.1:19728662-19911162 GCF_949987555.1 Borostomias antarcticus | reverse complement strand
TGACATCTGCTCTGGAGATTCTCTGATTGGCTCAGAAGGGGCCATGAATAAAGGGTTCTTGCTGAATGAACTGACCAATGGTTCAAATGCAGGCAGAGGGGAGTAACGTGGTTCAGGTTTGGGGACTGCTTTTGTCACCTTCCTTCCTGACGGGACACACAGAGAGGCCAAAGAAAATCCCTTGCAGTCAGAGGTATGTGGGGTAAAACCTGTAAGTCATGTGAGCTTGTGGTTTAGCACAGGACCTAGCTGGCATGTTGCCATGCAGTTGCTCCAAGTCAAGTGTATGGCTTTGTAAGGTACTATGGATTTATAATGGACTATGGATTCATAATCAACAACTAGCATTGAAAAGCAAGGACTTCTTCAGGGACTGGATTCATCCTTATGGGAGTATCCACATTGTGTAGGTAAGCACGTAGATGACCTTGCAATAATTGCAGTTTTGCAGTATTGTAACAAGGACTGTAGAACTGTACTACTGTAGCTACCACTTCTACCCATGGGTCCTGGTGGCGACGCCAGGCTAACCTTTTATTGTTTCTTCAGTCAGGTGTACAGCAGGCTTCTGTGTACAATGGTGACCCCAGTGTTTTGAACTCTAAAGACTGTAAAGCGTGGCTGAGTGGATCTTGTGGACCACACCTGGTACCACCCCTGGTAAAGCAGGGTTTGTCGACCTTTGCCCCCAGTACAGTGAGATGCGAGGTGCCATGTGTGCAGATCAGCCTTTGATGTTGGCCCTGGCCATGGAAAAGCCAGGCCTGTGGAAAATTGACTCCAGACAAAGGCCTGGTGCTCCCACCAAGAATTTAAACCACCAGCAGATGACAGCTGGGAGTGATCAAGCGTAGGAGGATGGACCGGCTAGGAGTGGCCGCGCTGCCTGGTTTTGTTTTCTGCTCTTACAGTACGTGCCTCTCTCTCTTTATCTCTGCACGTTCCTGTCTGACAGTCGGCCTTCTGTGCCTCGTCCATCTGGACTTCCCCAACTCTCCCCTTCCTCGCCTCTCCCTCCAGATGTGTCTTCCCTTATATAAGGGTCTCTCCCCCGTGCCTCTGGCTTTCTGCCACACCCCAACAGTATCTGTCTGTCTCAGTCCCAAAGTCAATATTTCAGGAACCAAGGACATTCAAAGCTTGAGATTGATTGTGTACGTCCATATGAGCGTGTGTTTGTGTCTGTCCCAGCGTCTGTGCCTCAGTCTGTGCCCGTATCTGTGTGCGTGTGTATGTGTGTGTGTGTGTACTCGTTCATTGCTACATCGGTGTAATTGCTATCCTACATCACCAGAACGTCATGGACAACAATGCCGCCGGCAGTCTTTGTTTGTCTGAATGACACAGATTGGCATCCAGTCAGGACTAATGCGATTAGAGTTGACCTGGCCCTGTGTCCTGTCTTTAAGAGGGTTTAAGAGGACACCTACTCTCAGACCACCAGGGTGTATTGATTCATTACCTTATGGTCAACTCATATTCAGGCTAAATTGGGCTTGTGTTGGCTAGCCTGAGAACAGCCATGGATTTGAGGATACAATGACTGAATGGCTTAGTCTGTATAGTCGTACTCGCACAGGATTTTGCTGTTAGTTTCTGAATTAACTAGATTAGTGTGGTCCATTGGTGTTAAATAGGGTTAGTTTAATAACTCAATGTGATGTGGTTGTGGTTCATATTGTATTTATTGTTTGTCTGATGTTTATGTGGTTACTGCTGGCTGTGATACGATTAGCCCCTAGGGGATAATAAAGTTTTCTTGACTTGACATGTTTGCTCAGCCTAGGCTAGTAGTCAAGGCATCCATATTAGAAACAGACACAGGTACTTGGGTGCCTGAAGAGGTACTGAGGTACCTAAAGGCAGGATAGGCCACCACCCTTGATGTAGTCCTAATGCCTACAAGCCCTCAATCCTGCCCATGTTTAGAGGACTTGATCCTGAAGATCCTTTAGAGTGCTTGATGTATCTGGAGCAAACTGAGGTCATGTGCACTGTGTGTAGGAGTAGTTGGCTTCCTAGACCACATGCTTAGCCGTTATCTTCCCTGTGTGTGGGTAGGTGTGAGAGAGAGTTTGCAAGAAAGTAATTGTCTACTCGAAACCAGACAAGGCCAGCTTCCAAGATTAAGGGTTCATCTACCAAGTGTGTCCCAATACTATCTGTTTCCAACACTGTGGTTTTGTGTTTTTCTGTCCCAGGTTGAATGGTAAGATGGATATCCTCCTAACCCTGCTCACTGCTGTCCTGGTGGCTGGCCCAGTCCTAGCACAGGACATGCCCTATGAGGACATGCTCGCCCAGCTCCAGGGCTGTCCGCCCGAGTGCCGGTGCCCGCCCAGCTTCCCTAACGCAGTCTACTGCGACAACAGAGGCCTGAAGCGCCTCCCCAACATCCCCCCACACACCTGGTACCTGTACCTCCAGAACAACCTCATCGAAGCGCTGTCGGCGGACGCCCTGCGCAACGCCACGCAACTCCGCTGGATCAACCTCAGCCGCAACAAGATCACCAACAAGGGCATTGAGGGTGGCGCGCTGGCGTCCGTGGGCCGCCTGGACCACCTCTACATGGACGACAACCTGCTGAGCTCGGTGCCCAGAGGCCTGCCCTCCAGTCTGGAGCAGCTCCGGCTGGCCCACAACCGCATCTCCAAGATCCCCGCCGGGGCCTTCTCCGGCATGGCTCAGCTCAGCCTGCTGGACCTCCAGGGAAATAAGCTCCAGGACGACGCGCTGACCGAGGTCAGCCTGAAGGGCCTGACTGGCCTGGTCCAGATCAACCTGGCCAAGAACCACCTGAGCAGCATGCCCAGCGGCCTGCCGCCCACCACCACACAGCTGTTCCTGGACGGCAACAGCATCGAGAAGATCCCGGCCGGGTACTTCAAGGGTCTGCCCAAGGTGGCCTTCCTCAGGCTCAACCGCAACAAGCTGGGAAACAGTGGGCTGCCCAGGGACGTGTTCAACATCTCCAGTATCCTGGACCTGCAACTGTCACACAACCAGCTTACTGAGGTGCCTCTCATTTCCCCCAGACTGGAGCACCTGCACCTGGATCACAACAGAATCAAGAGTATGTCTATCAGAGATGTTTGTACGATACGGTTCAGTTGAACAGAATAGGTAAAGACTGTCAGAGGTGTTTGAATAGGTAGGCCTACTTGTAGCTACAGAGTAGAGTCAAAGTTTGCACCACACAAAGCCAGCTTGGATAGGTTAGGAAGTAGAGGCTGTCTCTGCGAATTGGTGGCACGGTTGCAGTCTTGCAATTGTACAATAAATGAAATAAACTTTATTATATTTTTAGAGTATATAACAAGCATATTACACTGTTTTAGGAAAACTGATAATGACAGTTATTTCAAAAGACTGTCACTAAGATGTTTTCTTTCCAATTACAGGTGTGAATGCCTCTGATATTTGCCCTGTGACCAGTGAAGTTTTAGATGACCCCGTCAACGAGAATATTCCTCAGCTGCGTTATCTTCGTCTGGATGACAATGAGATCAAGCCACCGATTCCCAGAGACATCCTGATTTGCTTCCGCCAGCTTAGGTCCATCATCATCTAAGAACTACAATTTCCCTTCCACCACATACGGCTATGAACATACTCATCTTATCAAGGACATTTGATCTGTGGACCATCACACAGAGCAGTTGCCTAGATCGGTGGTCAGTTCCATTCTAAATCTGTCATAAAAACAGGGATAAATGGCCATGTTGTGGAAGCATTTGCCTTACACTAAATTTGAGTTCCTCATCCCTTGGCAAAAAATACCACTTATATTCCCCTGCGTGAATGACAGCCTGCTGGAAATTGTAAATATCTGAAACAGTACAATGATTTACCAAGAGAATAAGATGATATTATATTATATCAATATATTTAAGGCATGTTGTGAATTGACTGATGACTCTTTGTCCTGACTCTATTCCTATGACCAGAAGGATTGCTTGGACAAAAACATTTTATACTGATCTTATCTCGAAGATGAATGAAAATGAAATTATATAGTTTTGGGGGGATATACTGTAACTAGTCGTGGCTATTATAAACCTACAGTATGCTGTTCCACAAATGTAGTTCTCTCCCATTTAAGTAATTTATTTTATTTCAAATGACTGTAGTTCAAATGAAAGAATGATGTGGGGATGCATGTCTTCTTTTTTTATTGGACTATAAACTTTAAAATACATTTTGTCCATGAATTTGAATAAAACATGTTCTGAAAAAACTGTAAATGTTGACTGACCACGAAGAAGTGTTAAAATGCAATGTTAGAAGTGTTCGAATAAAAATAAAAAACTTTGGTTCTGAACCTTCTGGCATTGTCATGCTCTGAAAGACACCAAATAACACATATAATTTCCGTGTGAATATTTGCAGCAGTTTTTATGATTTACTTCTCAAGAGTTAGAGATGTGAGATCACCCAGAATGCTTTCATCATCATGCATGTGATGCGCAGAGCGGAGCCAAAGCCAGGGATTATCATTTAAAACTCAGAGTTGGCTGGAAAACAGTATGTTCAAGCCACACCACTTTTTTAAGTATGTTTGACGAGTTGTGGCTTGAACATACTGTAGTACAGCTGACTGCATGTCATTGCATATTTTACATTGAACATTTCAGTCAAAACCTCTTTGATGGCTGATGTTTGAAAAGTAGTACAACAGTGGGACATACAATGATCTCACCAATGACATTGTAGCGACCACCTTAGTTCTTTTTCAAAACCGGGAGAATGTCTCGGAGCCTGGTTGGATCAACGCACATCTCTCTGCGTTGCAAAACATATAACAGTTCATTCCAATAGGCAAATGATAACAGAAAACCGGTTTTCTTTTCTTTAGGGCTTTGGGTTTGAAATCTGGTGTGGCATTTTTGTCAGACTGAGTAATGTTTATCCTTCTCTTTTTATCACACCTTTGTTTAAGTGTGTCCTTGAGCTTTAACATCCGTGCCACTGCCTGCTTCAGGTCTGCCCATCTTGAGTAGTATGAAAGCAGTTTGCTGGTGGGACAAGACACTTCCATTGGCTGAACAGATGTTACATGAACTATCCATCCATCCATCCATCCATCATCGTCCACTTATCCGGGGTCTGGTCGCGGAGGCAGCAGTTCCAGCAGGGGGCCCCAGACATCCCTTTCCCTAGCAGCATCACCCAGCTCTGCCTGGGGAATCTTTATCCGCTCACAGGCCAGTGTGGAGATGTATTCCTGCCACCTGGTCCTGGGTCTGCCCCGTGGCCTCCTCCCAGCCGGACATGCCTGGAACACCTCCCTAGGGAGGCGCCCAGGAGGCATCCTTACTAGATGCCCGAACCACCTCAACTGGCTCCTTTCGACGCAAAGGAGCAGCGGCTCTACTCTGAGTCTCTCCCGGATGACTGAACTTCTCACGATCTCTCAGGGAGACCCCAGCCACCCTCCGAAGCAAACTCATTTCGGCTGCTTGTATCCGTGATCTCGTTCTTTTGGTCATGACCCATCCTTCATGACCATAGGTGAGGGTGGGGGCGAAGATAGACCGGTAGATCAAGAGCTTTGCCTTTTGGCTCAGCTCTCTTTTCATCACAACAGTGCGGTAGAGCGACTGCAGAACCGCACCAGCTGCTCTGATTCTCCAGCCAAACTCCCTCTCCATGGTTCCCTCACTCGTGAACCCCCAGATACTTGAACTCCTTCACTTGGGGTAAGGACTTGTTTCCTACTCGGAGCGGACAGACCACCGGTTTCCTGCTGAGAACCATGGCCTCAGATTTAGAGGTGCTGATTCTCATCCCAGCCGCTTCACACTCAGTTGCAAACCTATCCAGAGAGTGCTGGAGGTCACAGGCTGATGATGCCATCAGGTCCACATCTGCAAACAGCAGCGACGCAATCCCCAGCTCACCGAACAAACAGGATTGGTGACAGATCACAGCTCTGGCAGAGACCAACTCACACCGGAAAGGAAAACGACATGACGACGAGGACATGGACACAGCTCTCGCTCTGGGTGTACAGGGATTGGATGGCCCTAAGTAGGGACCCCCTCACCCCATACTCCCGCATAACCCTCCACAAGACCTCCCGAGGGACCCGGTCATAAGCCTTCTCCAAATCCACAAAACACATGTAGACAGGTTGGGCAAACTCCCAAGCCCCCTCCAAGATCCTTGCGAGAGTGAAGAGCTGGTCGGTGGTTCCACGACCAGGACAGAATCCGCATTGTTCCTCTTCAATCGGAGGCTCGACTATCGTCCGGACCCGCCTTTCCAGCACCTTAGAGTACACTTTCCCTGGGAGGCTGAGTAATGTGATGCCTCTGTAATTGGCAGACACCCTCTGGTCCAGTCCCGCCTCCAAGGGCGGGCATTTGGGGGCCAGGCTTGCCCACTGAATCAGCTGGACCCGCCCTGAACGAAACACGAAATACGTACTAATGGCGCGTTCCAGGCAACCCGTAACTCGTTTTTTCCGACCTTCTACACGTGAAAATGCACTGGAATGGCAGTCAAACCCGTAACTTCCCACCCGTGAACTCGTACCAGATCGATGTACTCCCAGTTGCGCTCTCTGACGTAACACAGCCCTCTAAGCAAGATGGCAGCCCCCATGGGTATGGCGACAAAGATAACTTTAGGGCAACGTAAAGTACATTTGTAGGTTGTAATCAAACGATTATGTACTACAATCTGCTATGTGTATGTAATGATGCCCAAATATGTTGACAAGAGATAGCTAGTGCTAGCTAGCTAACATTAAGGTAAACCTGAATGTGACCATGCAAACGGCGAAAAGTAGAAGATGTCAATAAATACAATGTAACGTACGATTTCTTAGCATAGCGAATTTAGGCATACAATGTTTAGCTTGCCAGCTCTGACAATGTGCCAAATCTCAAGCTTTTACCATATCGGCTCGTTTACATTTATCCAGAATGCCACGCATTCAGACAGTTTGCCTGGAACGCTATTAAGTTGTGAGTCGTGACTTGAAGTCGTAACTTACGGGCCCAAAATCCTATCTGGAACGTGTCATAAATCTCTGTGATGACGGAATGACCCCGGGCTATTCTGCATCTGATTGGCTTACCCTGATATACTTTAACCAATCAAACTGACCACTAAAACCTGACCAATCTCAACCAAGGAAGGCACCATATTAGCCAATCCCAGGCAGAGTAGGGCAGATCATTCATTCCGTGCCGCGCGGCCATTTTTGGTAATGTTAACGACATACTAGTGCAAAAACTTGCATACATGGGATGAATTATTAGTGGATGTCAGAAGATTCAGAAGTAGTAGCGATTGCTCCTTGGCTTACCCATACAAATCCAAATAAAACTTGATTTGTGCACTTTCTTTCAGTGAAAGAAGGCACGAAAATCGACTTTCAGACTGTTTTTTGACTTAAATGCGTCTTGTATTCTGCCATATCGCTTAATTTTCATTCTTGTTTAGTGTTTTGGTAGTGCTCCGTTGCCCCCTACAGTCCTCATGAAAATACAGTCCACGTTACGGTCCGTTGACCGGTCTTACTAGCTCGTTATTCACTTAACATTGTAGGCCAGGTAAAATGATGCAACAACTTGGCATGACTGTCCCATCATTCACATCAACTATTGGTCAATCACGTTACCCACTTTAGCTATATAGCTACTGGCAGCATCAATGAACATTGAAAACGGAGATCTTGAGTAGGCTATTTGTTGAAAGTTGATTACAAAATGAAGTGGATTAAACAAGGGTTATGATATAAGGTAGGTCTTTTGTGATTCATTACCAGTTGTTATGACTGTGCGTTTTGCTTTGCCTAGATTTACTCTCGGCACTCAAGAGCGTTAACTTTGCTTCCTGGAGCGGTGGGCTAAGGCCTAGTAGGCTAGTAGTAGCCTAAACACTGATTAGTGAGGGAGTAGGCTATTGAGTGCTGTGCCCTAAGGGGGTGTATTTTATTGTTCTGTCATTCCTCTTCGTGGTGCTTGGCCATTGTTGTCATATAATGGCTCTGTAGTTTATTTAGTGTGTCCCTAAAAGCTTGGTTGTTTCTGTATGTTTTTTACATATAAAAATGCCACTGCTCAGCGCCCTTCTGGTGCTGTGAAACCTCCCATCAGGGCATGCTTTGAAAGCGCATCCCTCCCAAAATTGTGCACGCTGCGCACGTGCTTCGCTGGTCCTGACTTACCCGGTTCTATGACCCACCAGACGCCAGGGCTTAGTTGTCTTGATAAAAACATTTTAGTAATTACAATCTTTTTTAACATGTTTTAATTTTACCAAGACAATTATCCACCCAGGGTTTAGGTTCTCTGGTCACCCCACCTATCTGGAGAGGAGAGTTGTCTGGTTAAGTGACTTGTCAAATAAGGCTGAAGATGCTAGTTTCATAAGCTGCAATTTTCTTTTGGGGAAATCTTGTTTATTTGTTTGCACAACAGGGATGCCCTTTTGCATGTACAGTACTTTGAATCACTTATTATGGACTTGATACGTTTAGTGTTATTTTTATTTCAAAAGGTTTTACAAAAATGTTTTTGCATATTCTCCATATAACAGCAATCAACTTATTTTGACAGTTTTGATGAATTCAGGGCAGTGAGGAGACATTCCAAAGATATGGTAATGGTAAGGTAGACAGACAGACAGACAGACAGACAGACAGACAGACAGACAGATAGACAGATAGATAGATAGATAGATAGATAGATAGATAGATAGATAGATAGATAGATAGATAGATAGATAGATAGATATAGACTTATTTTGTATAGACTTACAAAAACACAGAGGTAGGTGTCAGTGAGAACTTAGAATAACAATGAGAAATGAGATATCCCTCTAAATCTGGCTGAAAAACGACTTAAAGCGGGCATAAAAGCACCCAAACAATTTGTGTGTGCCCCCCCTAACATATTGAATGCCCCCCCTGGCATTTCATTCTGGAAACGGGTCTGCTCTGGTCCCCTTTTTTGAATATTAGGACCACCACCCCAGACTGCCACTCCTTTGGCACTGACCTGGACTTCCACGCAATGTTAAAGAGGCGTGTCAACCAAGACATTTTTGGACGGATCTCATCAGTCCCTAGGGCTTTGCCACTGTGGAGTTGTTTGACTACCTCAGTGACCTCCTCCAGGGAAATTGATAATGACCCCCCTTCATCTTCCAAGCTGTGTACAGCAAGGATTGGACACTGCTGACTTCAACTGAGGAGGTCGTTGAGCATTGGAAGGAGCACTTTGAGGAACTTCTGAACCCGATTAACCCACCCTCTCGATCGTAGAGGGTGGGTTAATCGGGTTCAGGTGTTCCTCAAAGTGCTCCTTCCAATGCTCAACGACCTCCTCAGTTGAAGTCAGCAGTGTCCAATCCTTGCTGTACACAGCTTGGATGGTCCCCCGCTTTCCCTTCCTGAGGTGTCTGGGTGTCTGATGGTCTTCCAGAAACACCTTGGTTCCGACCGGAAGTCCTTCTCCATGGTTTCTCCTAACTCGTCCCACACCCGCTGCTTAGCCTTGGTCACGGCCAAAGCTGCAGCCCTCTGGGCCCGTCGATACCCTGCAACTGCTTCTGTGTCTTCCGGGCTAACATGTCCCGAAAGGCCTCCTTCTTCAGTCGGACGGCTTCCCTGACCACCGGTGTCCACCACGGTGTCTGAGGGTTACCGCCCCTTGAGGTACCTATGGCCCTCAGGCCGCAGCTCCCAGCTGCAGCTTCAGCAATGGAGGCTTTGAACACAGACCACTCGATGTCCCCAACCTCCACAGGGATGCCTGAGAAGCTCCGCCGGAGGTGGCAGTTGAAATCTCTGTGGACAGGCTCTTCCTCCAGACTTTCCAGTTCACCCTCACTGCACACTTGGGTTTTCCAGGTCTGTCCAGAGTCTTCCCTCGCCATCGAAACAAGCTCACCACCAGATGATGATCAGTGGACAGCTCTGCCCCTCTCTTCACCTGAGTGTCAAAAACACATGGCCTCAGATCAGATGATATGTGACAGCCGCTGGTAATTTGGTCCTCAACTAGGCAAAGGTCATTTTTCAGTTTTTTACAGATTATGAAAGTGCAGATTGTAAGCTTTCAAATGAGGTCTCATACATTGAAATCTGAACATACATGAAGAAGATATGCTTATTTGAATGCTAGTACTGCCAAATCAACTTAGCTGAGAAATCCTCCTCCAAAGTTCTCCAACATTTTCACACCTCTGACTGCCAGGTAATGGGCGTGAACAATAGCCTGGTAACATCACCCCCAGCCACTCCCCCACTGGACGATCTGTCGTTTTCTGTCAGAGTGGCTGTCAAGTTGGGGTATTAACTGAGAGTGACTGCCAAGTGGGGTGCTCTCTCACTGATGACCCCACACACTTTGAGTCAGTATTAATCTGGTTCTTAACTGCATTCACAACACAATATAAGATGAAGTTTAAATGTAACATTCTTTATTGTCACATACATGATATAAAGTACAAGCATAACTAGTAAAGTGTACAAAAAAAGGCAACAGTCTAAGTGTTAAAGAACAGTGTTGTATAGACAAGGTGCATAGTGTTCATTGTGATCAAGTGTACAACAAAGTAATAACAGTCCCCAGCTCAATACTCAAGGTAATAACAACAGTACTTGGCTCAGTATTCAATAGTCTGACAATGCAGTCTGTGCAAGTGTGGGCAAGTCTGTGCAAGAGAACAAGAAATGCTTCAGTATACAAATAGGAAAAGGCTGTGGCCTTTCTCCTGCAGTGCTGTCCGTCTTGATGATCTGCAGTGAATCTACAAGCGGACAGTCTTGTCCTGAGCTGCTGTGGAGTTTGGCGGGGGACATGTGACGTCTCTTCCCTCATCAGAACTCTCTGATCTTGTCAAAGACATACGTCTGCCTGGCCATGTCCAGTCCGGGTGGGGCTTGCACAAGAAGACCTTCTCTGGGGGGCAGGACATCAGGCTTGCGCAGCAGCTGAAACTCGACTGCTGATGCATCACAGTGTTCTCTGGCCACAACCATGCCAGGTCTCTCAGCATCAACACTGCAATAGAATAGAAGGAAGAAAGTACATTAAACTATTGCCCACAGTACTGGCACTCCATATAGATAAAATAGTACCAGAATGTGTTGATTAAATAGACTAGCTAATGCATGATAATTACCTGAAGTGCTGGTAACTTGTAATCTGTGGGAGTGCCCGGAAGTAGGGTTTCAGATGCTCTTGCCAGTTGTAGCTTTCAACAAGCACGGTGCCGTCTTCAAGTCCAACAAGCTGGGGGATGTTGACTTGTTTCACAGGAGAGCTGTCCCTGACGACTGCAATGGCAGACAGAGTGTCCAACGTATTCTCACCTGTTGTGCAAAATCAAAGCTGTAGTGCATAGTGATCTTCTTGCTGGCTGGTGTGGAGGGGCCAAGGGAGAGCTGCAAATCCTCATAGGTCTTGGCACATGCAGCTTTCATGTCATTGTAGAGTGACTGCTCCTGTAGAACAAGGTTGAGATGCTGCTCCTGCTTCTTCAGCTTGACTGATTTCACATTGTCAGGCAGGTTGGCACTTCGGTAAACTTGATAGTTGTTGCTCTGATACTGCCAGCAGAGATCAGTCCGGGGTTTGGTGCTTGCTATGTGAGGGAGCAATGACTTCCACAGCCGTCTGAAGGTGTCCAGAGCAACAACACGGTGTTCTGAAAATAAATACTATTTTATTAGTATGATATTGAATTAAATATGTATGTATTTATCCATGGGGCGTACAACTTTTACATACCAAGCTTTTCCACAGCATCTTTGTAGAGACGCCACACTGAAGCTTTGGAGACATTGGATGGCAGCAACTTTGCAGTTAAATCCCTGTGACCAGGGTGTCTGCCAGGCAAGATAATGGCATGGTCTTCAGTGTAGTTGCCAAAGAACGTCACAACTCGTTCGATGTCCTCTTTCTTAAGGAAGTAACAGTTTGTACGTGGACCTTTCTTACTTTCTCGTGCTTGTCCACCATTCTCCTGGTAGGCTTAGGCTATGGCCTGGAGCTTGTTTTTGCTCATCCTGTAACCAAAACAAAAAACAAAGGTGTCAGACTACCATACCTCTCATGCTCTCTCATTCTGTTTCTCTCTATAATATAGCTACCTAGCTAGATATTAGCTGCCTCGCTGGCTAGTTTAGGAACAAAGGGCTAGCTCACTAGCTAGCCATGTCCCTGTGCTAGGCAGCTGGCTGGATATTAGCTGCCTCGCTAGCTAGTTTAGGAACAAAGGGATAGCTCACTAGCTATAGCCATGTCCCTGTGCTAGGTAGCTGGCTAGTTTAGGAACAAAGGGACAGCTCAGCTAACTAGCGTGTTAGCTAACTTTAGCTAGCTAGCCTTTGTTAGTTAGTGCTAGTGCCTTTGTTATGCTAGCTAGACTCAGTCCCTTGTTTAGAAAGGAGCTACTGCTAAACGACTAACGTTAATGTAATGTAAATAGCACAGATAGTATAAAGATAGCTTACCCCAAAGCAAAGCAGAATGCTTGGCAGCAGACAACAGTGGTGTGAATCTGGTATGTCGTTTGATGCAACTTTCGCTTGGTAGCAACTGTCATTGTTGATACAGTCATCTCTGTATCACAGGTCATCAAGAATAAAATTGTCGATGCGTCGAGCGGCGTTGACCAGATCTTTGTTCAGAGCTTTAGCAAAAGCTGTAGCATCCATGGTTAAACTTGGGACTGAATGTAAACAAAGCCGGCGTGTTGTTTGGGAAGGGTGGGGGGCGGAGAACCCAGAAGCAATAGCCAATGAAACCAAATCATGTTAATCGATCTGCCCGCCCCCAAGCCTGGCTCGAAATCAGCTAAAAACGAGCTTAGTTTGCAGACTAATTATACGTATTTCGTGAACCTAAAACTGTTGTCTGTTATAGTAAGTCGGTTCTTCACAACTTAAACTTTGGTAATACAAAAAAAAATGAAAAAAATATTTATTTACGTATTTTGCCCCCTAGCGCATTTCGGGGTTTGCTGAGTTGCGGACCAAATCACCAGCGGCTGTCACATATGATAACAAAATCAATCATCGACCTTCGGCCTAAGGTGTTCTGATGCCAGGTGTACTTGTGGGTATCCTTGTGTTCGAATATGGTGTTTGCTATGGACAAACCGTGACTAGCACAGAAGTCCAACAACAAAACACCACTCGTGTTCAGATCGTGGTGACCATGCCTCTCAGGGTCATCCTCCAAAATGACCTCCATCTCTCCAAGTGATCCTGGCCATTGAGAGTGATTGTGAAGGAACTCAGGCCCATACATCCAGGGTTTGCTTTGGAGGAAAGCTTTGGCTGATAGGCCGCATGAAACCACATCAGCTGGGTTCTTCTTTGAAGAGATGTACCTCCACAGAGAGTGGATAACTGAGATTTGATTTGGACATATGTCTTAAATCTTTTAATTCTGTTTGTGATGTATTGCAGAACTGTCATACTGTCTGACCAGACGATGGAATCCATTAATGAGAACTGCAACTCTGTTTTCAGCATGTGATCCAATCGCACAGCTAAGACTGCTGCTGCCAGCTCTATTCTGGAGATGGTGGTACACTTCAGATGTGCCTCTCTGGCTTTTCCAAAGGCTTAAGTCACACTGACTTCACCCTTGCAGTTTGTGAGCCGAAGGTAGGATACAGCACCATAACCTATCTCGCTAGCATCACAAAAGTGCTGCAGCTGTGCGCATGTGATACCACCAAAGCCTTTAGGAATAAAGCTTCTGTCAATACTTAAAGTGCAGCAGGTGTGAGTGAGTCAAGCCATTTTTCCCAGGTTTGAGCTACATCCTGAGGGATCTTTTCATCCCAGCTAGGTTTCAACTTAGATAAACTTTGAAGGATTTGTTTTGCTACCAGAATGACAGGAGTCAAAAAGCCCAAAGCGTCATAAATCGAACGCACAATGGACAGAATGTCCCTCCTTGTTGGCTGGTGAGCCTTGGTTGCTATGCTGAAGGTAAATACATATTTTTCAACGTCCCACTGAGCACCAAGAGCTCTTTCCATAGGCAGCTGCTCCTTGCTCAGATCCAAAGTCTGCACATCCTTTGCTCTATCCTTTTCATGGATGGAAGAGAGGACAGCACGGCCATTACTGATCCATTTGTTTAGATGGAAGCCACCGTTTGAGCATACTTCTGTGAGCTGTTGATACAGAAATGTAGCTTGCTCGGCACTGCTGACTGCCTCTAGGCAGTCATCTACATAAAAGTTTTGCCTTATGGTGTTTGTGGCTTCTTCTGTATACTCATCCTGGTTGTCATCTGCTGTTTTCAGCAAAGCAAAAGTTGCACAACTAGGTGATGATACTGCACCAAAGATATGCACAAGCATCCTGTGCTCCACAAGCTCCTTGGAGGTATCTCCATTTGGCCACCAGAGGAAATGCAAGAAGTTGATATCTTCCCATCCCTTCTATGTCAGTAATAAATGCCACAGGGCCTTGACGAAAGCGGAGCAACACGCCAAGTACTGTAGCTTATTTGTCAGGTCAGGGCCTTGAAGCAGCTCTTTATTCAAAGAGGTTCCACCATACGCTGCTGCACAATCAAACACCTCACGCAGCTTCCTTTTGCGTGGGTGGTAGACTCCATGATGTGGCACATACCATGCCTTGCCAGTCTCAGGCTGCAGCTCACTCTGAGGTATGACCCTCTTTCTAAGACATCATGCATGAAATCTTTGTATTCATCACAGAACACTTCATCTTTTTCGAATCTTCTTAACAGATGTTGAGCTCTTTGATGGGATGCTTGCTTATTGTTGGGCATGGTCACATTGGTGTTACGAAAGGGAAGTTTGAGGTGGTAATGACCATCTTTAAGTTCAGCTGAATCGGACACTATTTTCAAAAACTGCTGATCATCTTGTGAGAATTCATTCTTTTCAGGGTTCTAAAGCTCTTGGAGCATTGACACCTATCAGTAGCCCAATGCTAGCATCGATTGGTGTCAGGCCAACCTCATCAAGGTAAGACCATTTCTTTATGTCCTCCTCTTTTGGAATATTGTCATGTGTCACTGGAATTGATTTTTGTGTGAAAACATCATGCAGTTTGAGGAATGTGTTACTGTCTGATGCAGCCGCTTCTAGGACAGCTATTCTATATAACTGGCCATTGCATTTTCGTGACCCATTGTTTTTAAAAGTATCTTTGTTTTCTTGCCAGGGGCTTGAAGCTGCATAGCCAACTCCTCGGTGCAAAATGATGCTGAGCTCCCCGGCTCTAGGATCGCATATGTTTGTATGCATTTTGTTCCTTTATCCAACGGGCACGATTGACAGAGCACACATTGTGGTTCTGGCCCCAGTATGGCTACTACAGATGTGGGAACATAAGAATGTAACTTGACCCGCGGTATTCTAACAGGCGCTTTACGTCATTCCGCACCACCGCTCGCCTGCCCATAGGGGCGCAGTAATACCACTCATTGACCCATTGCTGGCTCGCACATTAGATTAGCCTACCGTTCTCAAACTCCTTGTTGTCTGTCTGGTTGTAATTTAATTATTACGAACAAAGCCTATCTATTTATAGTTTCTATCTCTGTAACTGTCGCCGGGTCTATATCTGTTAACTGTCGGGACAAGTAGAAGTTTAATACATTAGGTTAACTGAGTGTTCTCATATGGAACATGGCATCAGGACGAGTAAGATGGCTAACGGAGATGACCAGAGATGTGTTTGAAATGGTTCACTCACTCCCTCCCTATTACCATGGATGTATTGAGTGCGACTCATAGTGAACTACATGGGGAATGATTTAACAGTTTTGGGACACTACATGGAATATAACTGCGTAAGATATTCATGACTCAAACAAGCAGACGCGCCGATCACAGATGGCAGCAGGTTGAAATATCAGGTAGTATTCAGGTTCCATGTTTAGTTGAATGATAAATCCCATATAAATGGTTGGAATTCTAATGATGTGCAAGTGTGATTTTGTCAACTTTGCTGTCTGCTAATAGCAGGCTGTGAAGCTGCACGATGAGACCGTGATAGCACGTTAGCTCACGACAGCAGCTTCCATAATATTAACGGTAGCTGTCGGTGGCTAAAAAGCAGATAGCTAACTTTACAACGATGATTCCTGTAGCTATTTTGATGCTATAAGTTCAACTTCTGTTTCTCGGGCAGGAACGGAGACGAACTCGCATTAGCAGCAAAGCAGCTAGAGGAATGATCGCGCGGTCTCTTTAGCCCTGAGACCATCAGGCAGGCAGCAGGAGGTCGTTGAAGGCTTTATATATTATTATGATATTATGTCTAATAATACATTCGTTGAAAGTACACAGGCTGATCTACTATACGGAATTGGACCGAGGAGTGTTCTCATATGGAACTAGGCTGCGCGCCCGCCCGCGACAAGAGCTGAATTGTAGTCAGCTTGCCCCGTTGCGCGCAGGACGCGTGCGTCCCCCGCTCCGAGCAGAACGCAGGCGGAATGTCGCTCCCCGTCTGAAACGGCCTTGACTCCTGGAATCCCAAGGTCTTTCATATTGAAATTCTCTTGATGGTCTGGGAAGAGACGTGTTAAGGGAGTGCATCAGTCGTGATCCTTGACAGTAGATACCAGCCTGCGCTGCGCTCAGAACAAAGTTGGATGAATGGATGGACTTTTTGGAATCCTGGAAAATGTTTATTGCGCTCTAAAATCATGAAAGCATAAATGTAAAAATGCAGCAACAGAAGTAGTCTAGATGAATCCGTGTATCGTTCGTTCTTTGGTTTTTCTGTTTCAAAACGAAATTGGAAAAACCAAAAAACGAGTGAATTTTCGTTTTTCCGTTTTGGTTTTAAAACGAAAAAAGAGAAAAACCAAACCGAGAAAAACCGAGATGATTTGGTTTGGTTTTTCAAAACGGAAAAACCAAAAATCAGAAAAACTAACTCTGTGTGGTTTGTTTTGGTTTGCGTTCGGTGTACGCTCGGCGCATATACCGGCTGCTGCCGGGTGGGCGTCATCTGCCTGTCATCCATGGACTGACTATGAAACGTGCCTAACCCCCGAGTCGCTCTGGCTCCTTCCGACCGTAACACATCTAGAAATCACCAGGGGGGTGGTTATTCTACCTACGGCTCTGGGAACAAAGGGTGCTGTTCCTAAATAAACTAGGTTGATGCAAACTTTTGGCTTCTTCGATCAGTCCATTTTGAGGCAGCATTCCAGGGTGCTGAACAGATCGACACATGCGTAGCCTACAGCATTCATAATTGGCTACATTGTTGATGGAAAATACTCTTTTACATTCTAAGTGCCTTATATATATTTCATATATTTTCATTTATGAATCACCAGTGACAGGCCTACTTGTGTTCCCCACAAAAGTGCCGTTGCGCACGCAGTAGAATGTCTGACTCTGAAAACATCAACTGACGCAAATAATGTCCAATAAATAATGTCCTTAAATAATTAAGCTGTCGGACGGCGGTACACCTGGACCAAGGTAGACCTTGTAGTGCATATTTTTCGGTGTTGTCCCCACTGGACCCGCCCGCGAGATGGAACAGGTTTGACCATGATTATTCTGCAACCATCCCTTATTTGAATGGACATACAGTATAAGATACAGTAGTTCATCCCCATCAAATGTGTGTAACTACCCCCGGATCATTATATACAATAGTCTGCATTAACCAATAGCCCTAGCTGTGCGTAATTGGATGTGATTGCCATTTGGATAGCTGTTGGATAGTCTGTCATCACACACACGAGCAACGGGGAGTTGGTGCATTGGGTATCAGGCCACCACGGTTGGCCATGTATTCATACTCTATCATATGGGCCATTTTTGTTGCCTATACATGTTGTTTGTTGTGCCATCTTGAATGTGTCCTTTGCTATTATTTCTAGCCTACCTGTCACATTGTCCCGTGCATCTGTGAGCTGTTGATATTTGGTGGGCATGGCTTCGACTCCTGCTCTCCATGCATATCTCAGCGTTTTCCCCATTATGTTTGTTGGGGTCACGGCATCATGTAATGTTATTTCTTTTTTTTTCCATTTAATTTATTTTCCGATTTTTTATCAGGGTTATTGTAGGCCTACATTATTTGCGTCAGTTGATGTTTTCAGAGTCAGACATTCTACTGCGTGCGCAATGGCACTTTTGTGGGGAACACAAGTAGGCCTGTCACTGGTGATTCATAAATGAAAATATATGAAATATATATAAGGCACTTAGAATGTAAAAGAGTATTTTCCATCAACAACGTAGCCAATTATGAATGCTGTAGGCTACGCATGTGTCGATCGGTTCAGCACCCTGGAATGCTGCCTCAAAATGGACTGATCGAAGAAGCCAAAAGTTTGCATCAACCTAGTTTATTTAGGAACAGCACCCTTTGTTCCCAGAGCCGTAGGTAGAATAACCACCCCCCTGGTGATTTCTAGATGTGTTACGGTCTGAAGGAGCCAGAGCGACTCGGGGGTTAGGCACGTTTCATAGTCAGTCCATGGATGACAGGCAGATGACGCCCACCCGGCAGCAGCCGGTATATGCGCCGAGCGTACACCGAACGCAAACCAAAACAAACCACACAGAGTTAGTTTTTCTGATTTTTGGTTTTTCCGTTTTGAAAAACCAAACCAAATCATCTCGGTTTTTCTCGGTTTGGTTTTTCTCTTTTTTCGTTTTAAAACCAAAACGGAAAAACGAAAATTCACTCGTTTTTTGTTTTTTCCAATTTCGTTTTGAAACAGAAAAACCAAAGAACGAACCATACACGGATTTAGATGAGATGGTGGTTTAAATGAATGGCAACACATAAATTCAATGGCCGGTCATGGCAAAGCACCCGCTAACGCAGGCTACCCCCCTCCCACGATCCAGGGCTAGGAACCGGTTCATCCAGTTTATTTGAATATAAAAGAATTTGGGGGGGGGGGGGGGGGGGTTACAATAGTCTAGTCCAGGTTCGCTGGAGGACCTGTATTTTCAGTGTTTGCTGGTAGCGGACTGCATCGATCAATGCAATGACTCTTCAGTTTTACCCTTTTCATCAATAAAACATCATTTTTACAACCATGTCTCATTGATTGGGAAGGCATTTAGAGCTGCCGGTCTATTAGCCTACATTCGGACTCAGAGGATGACTTAGGCTAACTGTTTATTGAGAAACAATTGGCTATATAAAGAAATACCACAATGCATGTAGTCTAGATATATTACATTATGGTTATACACTTTATGGTAGACTGCCCTCTCGCTCGCTAAGCAGGCTACATTGTGGCTTTTTTGTTCATCGCCTATAGGCTACACATTAGAAAAATGTTTTTTTTTATATAGACCTAGAAGGAATCATTTCCTATTTTAATACAATTCAAATTCTGCTTAGAGGGAATTATTTTCAACGGACATTATGACCTGAGCATAATTAATAATTATCTAAGTTAATATAGGCCTATGAGAACGCAACGCTTTTTACGATAGGCTAGGCCTATGCGTCTTGTGATTGTACTGTAGCCTAGGCTACAACTTAAGGCTTGCCCTATTGAATTCATTTTATAGCCTACTAGGCTACTCATTATTATCGAATTATCTAGTTGATATATGAATAAAACAATAAGCCGTTTTAATGGCTATGGGCTACTAGTTGTAGCTATATGATGCGCTCTGCTCTTATACGCACGGTTGAGACGGCAGCTCAAATACACAGCCAACTGGAGATGTCGCGTCTGGGGAGGCTCTGCGTCTCTCCACCATTCCCCAGCGAGTCCAAGCTCCCTCAATGAATAATACTTAGGCCTATTTATAATAGCCTACATAGCGCGAAACTGTGCATATAATAGGCTGTAGCCAGCGCGAAACTGCGCATTCCCTATAGCCCTATAGCCGTTCATTGAACAGCTGGCGGCCGGTATACATAAATAAAAACATACACGATATTTTGTTATTTGAATGATCTTGAATATATATATTCAAGATCATTCAAATAACAACATATTGTGTATGTTTTTTTCATTTATAATTTAACAATAGGGGGTGCAACAGAACACAATTTTAGGGAAAGTCATTGACAGGCGGACTTCAATGTTTTATTAAAATATAGTTATGTGCAAATGAAAACCCACAATCGTCCTATGGACCTTACCCCGATTTTGGAAATCAGATAAAGGCGTTCACAAGACCATTTCAATAATCGCATTATTACAATTATCGGTTGATGTCTCACTGTCAAACCTGCCGCTATGCACAAGATAGTTAATGTCCGGATATGATTGGCAATGAGTGATCTTTACTCATGGCGACTATTTCAATTTTGTATGGATCCACACCTCCGATCAAGCTTATTTTGTCTTTGTATCGTGCTGAAGCCATATAGCCTACTGCGCTCAGACTTGGCTACATTAGCTGGTGCCCTGGCTTCAAATTTACTTCCGGGGTTTACGAGTAGCCTAACAGTTGAATGCGTTCCAGAAACAAAACGCAAAACCCTCACGTTCACCATATCTTTACTAACAAATATATTTACAATACTGTTATTTTGCGCATTTGACTTAACAGACACCACGTCTTGACCCGACGTCAGTTGCCGAGATAGATAGGCTACTGTAGGCCTAGATATATAATAGGTGTTCGTAATAATTAAATTACATCGAGGTGGATAAAACATGTGTTTGAGAACAAGGTAATAATAACAATTAAACGTTATTTGTATAGCCCCTTTCATACAGATACCTTCAGCTCAAAGTGCTTTACAACAGAGCATTTAAATTAAAGAATGTGAAATTTAATGATGCTTCATTCGTAGACTATAGGAGAAAAACACAGAGCCCAGCCTGCTAAATCTACTCAAAGACGCCACCTGGCGGTGGTGCATCACTAAAACGAAATAACACCCGTCTGAAATCCCACGAGATTTCCAACGGGATTTCCCTGCCAAATACCGCGACGTGAAATGCTGCAGCAAGTTACATTCTTATGTTCCCACATCTGTAGTTGCCATACACACCATTTCATCAGGGCATTTTTCCTTTGCTTGTACTGTTTATGCAAGAATGTTGGATGATTTTGTTTACATATGTTACAAGTCATGCACTTCTGACAGCTTTGCTCATGTGTCCTTTTTCTAAACATCCAAAACACATTCATTTATTTTTCAAAAACTCGACCCTATCATTATTAGATTTGGCTTGAAATTTTTCACACGTTTCCATTGAATGTTTTTTATTGCAGAACATACAGGGCTTTGTGAATGCATTTGAACTGTTACTTGCAGGTAGGACTTGTCTGTAAGTAGGTGATTGCACCTTAGCTTGCGTCATTAACATTGGTGAAATGACTGTAGCAAAATTCTGGGACTTTATTCCATGGACTTTGAATATCTCCAAAAAGTGGATCCAGCATGATTCAAGCTTGTTTGTCAATAAAGGAAAGCACATAAGTAAAAGAGGCTCTTTTCTGCTTGTCATGGATGTCACAGGCAACCGATCTCCATTTGTCACAAATTCTGAATGGTAGCTTTGACACAATGATCTTCAGATTGGAGGGTGTTTTGTCATAGAAATTGTTATCCTCAGACTTGTCCTTTGTTTAACAGTTTCACTCTACGTCCCTCAACCTTTCACATGCAAAACCCCTGGCTGTGCTAACCTCATTTATAACAGAATAACAATCCTGTTATAGGATCTCCAGGAGGTTGACACACCACAGACTTTCTGTCTGCACTAGAGTGACTTCCCATTGTCTTCATTGTTCATGCAGAAACCTTTTCAGATTTACCTCCCTTTCCCATATCACGTGTCTGACCTCTCGACCATTGTTGATGACGTGTTGATGAGTTAGCCAAAAAAATCTCTAGAAACGTCATATCCATGTATTGCTTGAATATAAGACCGCACAGCACCTTTCTGTTTCACTTCGGTTTGGATGAAACACTCATGTGCGTTATCCTGAAGTCCTTGCGCTCATATGTTTTCTTAAGGGGAGTCACGGTAGGTGAAAACATCGTTTTTCAACGCCCTGGTCAAATTTGAGATTTTGTGCTAGTTTGCTTCCTTGTCTTCTTTCATACTAGTGGAAATAAAACATAAAAAATACGCATTTAGATGTTTATTTTACTTCATTTAGTCTGTTTGCGTCTGTAGATTCTTCCTTAAATCACCAAAAGTTAGCATTCTTTCGAAACGAGCCGAACCGCAGCCGTTATTTGGACCGGCTCATGTGATATATCGTTAGAAAGATCTGGCTCTCTAGCACACTGTTATCGCAACCAAACCTGATAGTTTCATTTGTATCAGCAACCAATCGTGGAAATACAAAGGCGGGTTTGATGCTAACTGTGAAATCTCATTGGCTGTTGTTGATTTCTGAGAACGTGATTGGTTCAGCGCGTCATGTGACACGTTTCCACTTCCTTATATCTAATCCAAACAATGCCGTCTGTAAAGCGTTCTAAACGTAATAAGCAACAACGACAACAGTGTGTGCCCGCAAGGTTGAACAGAAAACATGAGAAACTAAATGGAAAGGTTTACATTTATGAGATATAAAGTGCCTATTCGCGCAAGTTGTCATTAGCCGGTGCTAGCATGTCCAGTGAGCAGCAGGGAGATGAGGCTAGCGTTAGCATGTCCAGTGAGCAGCAGAGAGATGCGGCGCGTTTGAATGAGCTGATAACTGGGTTGATTTGTCCTAATTGTGCAGGGACTGGTCTTAAAATTAACATAGATCCTCAGAATAGTGGGTTCTGTAGTACTTTGCTCTTAGAGTGCAGTCTTTGTGAGAAATGGCTATCGCAAAAGTGTCTACACATCGACTCGGCTTCATGATGACTGATGACAACTAGGAATGATTTTGCATTTGATGTCAATGTGAGGATGGTCCTCTTAGCGCACGAGTTAGGGTTGGGGTATGCAGCTCTCCAAAACATTAGTAAAGTGTTGGATCCCAGGGCTTCATCTGAAAACGTATCAGAAACATGACAAGAGGGTGACAGGTAGGCTATTGAAACGTGTTCCCTCTCTCTCTCTCTCTCTCTCTCTCTCTAGCCAATATCAGAAGCCTATACATATGTGACCGCCGCTGGTAATTTGGTCCTCAACTAGGCATTTTCATTTTTCAGTTTTTTACAGATTATGAAAGTGCAGATTGTAAGCTTTCAAATCTCTTACATTGAAATCTGAACATATTTGAAGAAGATATGCTTATTTGAATGCTAGTACTGCCAAATCAACTTAGCTGAGAAATCTCCCTCCAAAGTTCTCCAACATTTTCACACCTCTGACTGCCAGGTAATGGGCGTGAACAATAGCCTGGTAACCCCTCCCCCAGCCACTCCCCCACTGGACGATCTGTCATTATCTGTCAGAGTGGCTGTCAACTTGGGGTATTACCTGAGAGTGGCTGCCAAGTGAGGTGCTCTCTCACTGATGACCCCACACTCTTTGAGTCAGTATTAATCTTGTGTTGTGAATGCAGTTAAGAACAATATAAGATGAAGTTCAAATTTAACGTTCTTTATTGTCACATACATGATATAAAGTACAAGCATAAGTAGTTAAGTGTACAAAAAAAGGCAACAGTCTAAGTGTTAAAGTGTACAGTCAGTTGTCTGTTTTATAGACAAGGTGCATAGTGTTCATTGTGATCAAGTGTACAACAAAGTAATAACAGTCCCCAGCTCAATACTCAAGGTAATAACAACAGTACTCAGCTCAGTATTCAATATTCTAACAATGCAGTCTGTGCAAGTGTGGGCAAGTCTGTGCAAGAGAACAAGCAACGCTTCAGTATACAAACAGGAAAAGGCTGTGGCCTTTCTCCTGCAGTGCTGTCCGTCCTGATGATCTGCAGTGAATCTACAAGCGGACAGTCTTGTTCTGAGCTGCTGTGGAGTTTGGCGGGGACATGTGACGTCTCGTCCCTCATCAGAGCAGAACTCTCTGATCTTGTCAAAGAGATACGTCTGTCTGGCCATGTCCAGTCCGGGTGGGGCTTGCACAAGAAGACCTTCTCTGGGGGGCTGGACATCAGGCTTGCGCAGCAGCTGAAACTCGACTGCCGGTGCATCACGGTGTTCTCTGGCCACAACCATGCCAGGTCTCTCAGCATCAAAACTGCAATAGAATAGAAGGAAGAAAGTACATTAAACTATTGCCCACAGTACTGGCACTCCATATAGATAAAATAGTACCAGAATGTGTTGATTAAATAGACTAGCTAATGCATGATAGGATGAACGTATTCTCACCTGTTGTGCAAAATCAAAGCTGTAGTGCATAGTGATCTTCTTGCTGGCTGGTATGAAGGGAGAGCTGCAATTCCTTACAAGCTGGAGCTGGTTTTTGCTCATCCTGTAACCAAAACAAAGAAAAAGGTGTCAGACTACCATAGCTCATGCTCCCTCATTCTGTTTCTCTCTATAATATAGCTACCTAGCTCGATATTAGCTGCCTCGCAGGCTAGTTTAGGAACAAAGGGCTAGCTCAGCTAACTAGCATGTTAGCTAACGTTAGCTAGCTAGCCTTTGTTAGTTAGTGCTAGTGCCTTATGCTAGCTAGACTTAGTCACTTGTTTAGAAAGGAGCTACTGCTAAACGACTAACGTTAATGTAATGTAAACAGCACAGATAGTATAAAGATCAGCTTACCCCAAAGCAAAGCAGAATGCTTGGCGGTGGTGTGAATCTGGTACCTCGTTCGACGCAACTAGCTTGGTAGCAACATGCTTTGCTGATACAGTCATCTCTGTATCACAGTTCATCAAGAATAAAACTCCGTGTACGAACGAGTCCTGCTCTGCTGGAGTTTTAGCTGCTCTTCAAACTCTTTCCATGTCCTGGATGCCATCCCCGTCTTCTCTTTAGCAAAAGCTGTAGCATCCATGGTTAAACGGGACTGAATGTAAACAGCCGGCGTGTTGTTTGGGAAGGGTGGGGGGCGGAGAACCCGGAAGCAATAGCCAATGAAACCAAATCATGCTAATCGATCTGCCCGCCCCCAAACCCGGCTCGAAATCAGCTAAAAACGAGCTTAGTTTGCAGACTAATTAAACGTATTTCGTGAGCCTAAAACTGTTGTCTGTTATAGTAAGTGGGTTCTTCACAACTTCAACTTTGGTAATACAAAATAAAACAAAAAACGAAAAAAAACGTTTTTTTATGTATTTTGCCCTCTAGCGCATTTCGGGGTTTGCCGAGTTGCGGACCAAATCACCAGCCGCTGTCACATATGCACAGTAGTCTCCCTCTCTCTACCTGTGGCATTTCTACATGCATCCATAAACTGACCAAATAAACTGTTTTAATTTCAGTTGCTGAAATAGAGAGAGGTCTGGAGTCCTTGCACAGAAGCAGAGAGCAGATTAGGCAGGCATATGCAGATGTGGACCCAGAGGTAGGTAAGCTGACTGCCAATAAATGCAAAATGTTACAAAATTATTACAGTTATTGAGAATTATTCCAATAATTCTCAATAACCAGCGTTCAGTGGACAACATGAAGGCGGCAATATGGGGTAGCCTGCTTCTCTGATGACAACCCCATGCGCACCAGGAACATATTGTGGTTTTAGGACAGTTTTGTGGACTGCAGCTGAGTGGGTTCTACAAACCAGCTGCCTAGAACAGTTTTGTGAACTGCAGCTGAGTGGGATCTACAAACCAGCTGCCTAGAACAGTTTTGTGGATAGCTAGTGTGGTGCCATCTGAGGAGTGACTCTGTAGACCTATGACGGCGTAGCTTGATGATTCCTATGGTGTTGCTTTTGACGATGGTTATATCACTTGTTTGTTTGGCAATCTATATTTAGCTTCTATTGGTGTTTACCCTGCATTGTTTACCACATCTTGTCCTGTGTATTTATGAATCAGCTTACTCTTCATGTTCATTCATTCATTCATGTTTTCTCCATGTAAAACGCTTAAAGAAAACACAAAAAGTTAGATAATCTGTTTTCTCATGCATGTCCTCGTCAAATGTGTCTATCTTTGTCCATGATCTGTTTAACAAAATAATACAAGCTTTCTAAAAGGGAATGTTCTCTTCCCTACTAACATTGTCTCATCTCTAGTCTCGTCTTACTAACATCCCACTCGTGGGCTGTACCTTGACGTGGTGAGTGGGCTTCCAACTAAACAGGTCTTGCTTCTCTATACAAAATGTCTACTCCTGGACTATTCTGAATCCACAACATGCTGTGTTATTCAGTTTTCAGTTTCTGTGTTTTCAGATGTTGTGTAATGTTGTTACTAATGATATGATTGGATACTGTGTTTGTAAATATTGGTTTACAATGCAAATGTATGTTTTTTTACAATTAAAATTTTCAAAGCCCGTTTTCTCAAAATGAGTTATTTCTCATCTTAGGGACATCAAAACCACCACTTGAGTAGCACCTACATACACCTAACTTTCCAGTTTTGTTCCAATCCATATTCTGAAGGGTTTGGCCAAGGGGGATTTTTTAAATTTCATTCATAGCCTGATTTATATAACAGTTTATCCCTAAAACATGGTGAAAATTGGTCTTTTTATGACTGTAGACAGTATTTTATGATTTCTGAAGTGAAGAAAAGATATATCAAAAATCCCCCTTGAACAAAGTTTTGAATAGGGATATGTGAACAAAATGAAACAAGAATTTTGAATCTGGCTTGAACCAGTTTAAAAAATTGATGTCCCGAAATTATGCAAATTAGCGCATATTTAGCGCATATAATGCCTAATTTGCATATTTATCCATAGGATTTCAGAAAACTTGTAATACAAAAAATATGCTCCTTAATGTACCTAACAAACTGGGGGAGTTTGATGGTGATACCTATTAAGGATTTTTTTTTTCCTATTCACCTGGGTGTCTCCCCTTAATAACTCAGACTGAGTCTTTTTGAGCGAACCTTGGCAAATCCTTTTTATACTTGATCAGAATAATTTCCACTACAGTTGGCAATGGGACTGTGATAGGGAGAACTGCCTGTGCTGTTTCAGGTTCGAGTGGATGAATGGGTCGTCAGACGTGCTGGATCCTTAGTGGGTTTTTGGAAAACCAATCTTCTCTCTTGCGCCAGAGCACACGATGAGATTATTTCCCCCGTTCTTCCACTGGCTTCCTGAACTCACAGGTACGTTTTGAACGGATCCTATTTGGATTTTTAGGGTGGTATTTGCCTTGGTTTCATTTCGGATTGTGTCGGTCTGGGTTGTTGTGAAAACAAAGCCTCCGGGGGAGTTGGGGTGGCGATCTAAGGAGTTGTAATTCAACAATAGCAGTGGTGGTTATATTGCATTACCGGGGTTCTCTTCAGAAGAGGTGTAATTTTGGTCTTGTGATCAATCTCATTCTGTAGGTGGAGTCCATGACTAAATCAAGTGACTTAAGATAATGTGATGGCATCTCACACCACAATCATAGGCGACTGTTGGATACAACCTTAGTAGCGGTGTGTGATCGTGCGTTGTCCGGGCGGTGTTTGTCTGGCTCGAAGCATGGAGGAGGCACGTAACTGAAGGTCGCTCGGTTTGATGAAAGGGGCAGCGCGCCTGCGCTCCCGTTGAAACAGTGGTAGTAGCGTTGTTGCGCAAAGTTGATGTTGCAGATTTCAAAGTTCAGTTTCAGAGTTCACAAGTTGCAGATCTCATTCAAAACCTCTGCTCTCGCCAGAGGTGGATCTTTGAAGAGTTGGTGGAGATTCCTAAGCCCTGCGTCGACTACAGAGTTCTTAGATACAGGAACTTAGCATTCCACAGATACAGGCTGATTCTCACCAGCCGGCGCAAACTTAGTTACTGGGTCACGTGTTACTTGGAGAAACACGGACCCTGGCAGTTGAGGGTTACAAGAGGACAAGAGAGTTCACGAGAGAGAGAACAATGGCGTCTCACAGCTTAAATACCTCCGGCTTGTCGGGGGATGGGTGCTTATGACCCCAGTTCGGTGATTGACCAGTTGATTCGTGACCCCTCCTTTGGGGGGTCTGAGAATTAAACAGCAATTTTCAGGATATGTTTTAATCCGATCTCATTACCAACACATTGGAAGGACGTTAGTAAAAATTACATTATCATATTCAGTACATTGGCTGGAACATATAGAATCCAAACACTTGCATCTTTAAAATCACACCCACATGTTGGATTCACAATTTTAATACTGCTCTGAGCCCGTTCACTCCCCAAACCCCGTTTATTCACAGATATGTCCCCCATTGAAGAATAAACACTGGCACTGGGAGCATGACTCCGTTTCGTGGCTGGGATGGCAGTTTTCTTATGAATTCAGGCTCTGGAATCCTCCAGACAATATTGTGTACTGCAGTTGGTGAGAGAGAAAGAGGGTGAGAGAGGCAGAAAGGAAGTGAGGGTCGGAAAGGTTGACCTGTTCCGGCCGAGTCCTTTGAGGTGGAACCAGGACGTTGGTGTGAACAGCCCCAGTTCTCCTTTTTGCTTACACAGGCCTTCTCACAACAAAAGGGAGTATGTGGACGAAGTGTAATCTGACCCTCTAATGACTGTTAGGAGGAAGGAGCTGTGTGAGTGTGAAAGGCCTTATCTGGCCCCATCTGGTAGTGAGTGTCTGTGCATGGCTCCTCCGCTACACTGCAAATTCAAGCCCCAATGATATGGTGCCCGAATCCTATTCCCCGCCCTTCTCGAGAAGATTATGCAGCTGGCTATGCGGCCTGGACTCCCGAGATTAGAGTTTATAGACTGTGGTGTTCTGATTAACTGTGTGATGTAGCTAAAACCTTGCCCGATCTGACCAAAGACATTGACGAGTTCGAGAATCTGAGGGGAGTGAAGGATTTTTGGTGCATGGTTGCATGTGGAGAGAAAATAATCTTATTAGGTGGGTGTAGCGTGTTCTAGGGTAAGAGCTATGACTATGACCGGTATAATTTATGATTATACCGCAGTTATCACAAATATGAAGGAAAATGGATTTAAGGCATTAAATCAACTTGTATGGGGCACAACATGCATAATCAACTGATTTGTGATTTTAGCCAAAGATGGATACCAAACTTGACTATGGTAGACTTAGCAGCATAGATTCAGTTATTTATAACACACAGTACAGTTGCATTACAAATACAGTGCATCACACAATAACTTGGTTCACCGGGCTTATTCATGTGGTGTTTGCATCACATGGTGGAGATGGAGCAATTTAACTTTATTCAAGAAACAAGGCAAAGAATGGAGTTTCCTTTGTCTCACTGTGTGGATTTGGAATGTGCCTGGCCTGTCAAAAAGGGGGATGGGGGAGCACAGAGTGTGTCTCTGAGCATCTCTTATCAAGATCTCACATTCCAACCTGAGGGAGATGTGTCCCCCAATATCACAACTGTTTTGTGGTCAGTAGACAATGGTCAGTAGAACTGTGTTGTCGTCAGTAGACAATGGTTAGTAGAACGGCGTCATGTCCTACACTCCTACATGGGTAGCTTGTAGAAGCTAGCCCAACTTGTGATATTTTCACTATTTCTTTCTTTCTTTATTAGGTGGGCTATCTTGTAGAAGCTAGCCCAACTTGTGATATTCCCACTATTTCTTTCTTTCTTTATTATTATTATTCTCCTCAGTTTTTTGCCGCTTTATAACTTATTCATACTTTGTGCTAGAAACTTCATTCAAACTTTAAAATGTTCATGATGTTAAGCTCTTGTGTGGATGTATTCAGATTTTTGATATTTTCTATAGTTCTTTAGTCATTTAACTTTTAATAGTAATTTTTGTGCCATTGAAACTGCTGGTGGAATGTTCAGTATCATGTTTTAGAGTGGTGGCAGCTGTTGCTCTGAAAATATTCACACATTTTGTAAACTGCTGACACTCCTACAGTTTTGAAAGCTCAAACATATTATATATCGAAATGGTCACACAACTGTGCTGATTCGTACAATGTAAGTATCTAAGCTGTGTGACTTATAGTTTTCGCTCTCCACTTATCGTTTTCAGTCTCCTCCATCTCCTCTCTGCCCTTTGGTGTTGGACTTTTGGCCCGTTAGTCTGTCTCCAAACATTCTATTATCTAGTATTACCTTACTGTACTTTTATCTAGTACAGTAAGCTCTAGTACAGTAAACTCTCTAAACCATGTGTAATAAAATGCAGGTATAATACCATGGATGTATTAAAAGAACTGGATGGGGGATTGAAAGATGGTTGCCAATTCATACTAATGAAAGCTGCTCACCCAGCGAATGAAGCTGAACACGTTTCCACGCGTCCTGCCTCCTTCCGTCCTACGTCTGCGGCCCACAGCACATGCTCAGTAGAGTTTTCTAAATGTCGTCCCACTGGGAACCTGGCCCCGCCCCTTCCCCTATCACAGAACCTGGCCCCGCCCCTTCCCCTGTCACAGAGATCCTCCCACATACAGGGAATGAAACAGATCTAAACTCTGGTTCTTGGTGGCCTCTGAAGAAAAAATTATCCAATGGTTTAAAACTTGATAATTCAAAGAGTCGTTTTTTGACTTTGAGTGATAGAGTGTAAACCTTATAGTGGTCACGTCATGGTTGATTACTGCAACTGTCACCACTGTAAGCGGTTTCTACTGTACCCAGAAAAAATGTTTTTTCATTCCCCAGTCGTTTGTTTCTCCATGTATGTCGCCAAAATCGACTTGGAGCCCAGAGCTGTTCCGTGGGGACTTGTATAATAGTGTTTCTATCCCCCTTGTTGGTATGGTATTTGTGTTGTTTAAATGTTAGAATTATCATACTGCCCTACAGCCTACTAACACAATCCGGTTGCAGCAATGTTGCAGCAACGTGCAATTTAGACGTTTGTATGGTCCACTCAACGTCAAGTTAAACGTGCATGCAATGCAAACGCGGTATCTGCACACAAGTTGCTGCAAAGTGCAGGTCCAACGTGCCCACAACGTGCACATTGTGTTGCCGTTGTGGCAACGTGGACAGGAAGTAACGTTGTAGTCGTACCTGGCTGCAACGTGGTATACATGTCTATATATGACTTTGTTACGTTGCTGCAACGTGGTCTACACTTCCATCGGCTACATTTATAATTTACATTACAAAAACAAATAAGCTCTTTGCACAAGCTCCACTACTTCCTGAAACTCTAAATTCATATTTCTTTACCATCCTATACTATTGGATGGCAATTGTGATGAATCCGGTGTGCAGCACACCTGATCAATCACTTACATCCAATAGTATAGGACAGGAAAGAAATATGCCTGTGGAGTTTCAGGAAGTAGTGGAGCTTGTGCAAAGAGCCTATTAATGCCATATAGTCAATGCAGCAGGCATAATTATGGTACAAAAGTTATGACACAACACCATTAACAGTTAAGAACAATTTATTATATTAAAAAAGTACAATATCACACAAAATCACACTATGGCTTGCCAGACAAAAAAGTACACACAATGTCTGGCCTGCAACATTATAAACAAGTTCTAACAACAAAAATGATTTTTTTTTTTTACTCCTGTTAAAAAAAGTTATTTACAAAAAATGACGGGCTGTGCTCAGATGGGCTGGGGGGGGGGCTGTGCTCAGATGGGCTGTGGGTGGGCGTCAGATGGGCTGGGGGCCAGCTAGGAAGGGAAGTCTTCCTCATCGGAATGCTGGGCTGTGCTCAGATGGACTGTGCTTGGACGGGCTGTGCTCAGACGGGCTCCTGCAGATACCTAAAGACATAATGAAATGGCTGTAAATACACAACGCACATACATGCACAAAAAAGTGGTACCCAATCATTGGAACCATGCCGTGTCACTGGGTAGGAGAAACCCAAAAAATACATCACTTACCCTTCTGCATTTAACAGTGGCATGTTTTAATGTCTCCTGCAGCTGGGCGGCCACCTCCGCCATCGTAGCCTTCGGTATCGAGACGATAACTGCACCTTTAAGTTATCAAGAAAGGTAATGGTTTCAATTCACATTGGTCATGGAACAAATACAATGTATTATTTTGCGGAAAAATATGAACCATTTTTTCTTACGTGTTATAACATTGAAGAGTGTCATACTCTTCAGCAGCTTCTTCCCCTTCTTCCCGTGCACACTGTAGGTGCTCCAAACCGCATGTGTGGCAACAGCTTTGTTTCGAGCTAACGTTATTGTCTATGGTACCGTGGTTACCTCGTGGGTGGCATCGTTCTCAGTCTCTCCCACTTTCCAGACAAATGGAAAATATATAAAGCGTTATCTTGGCTTCGCCTTCACTGTTACCGATGTAATATTAGCCTAAGATTCGCGATGGCCTTAGAAAACCTGACACGAGCGAGCTCCCAATGTGAGTCTCAAATTCAGCAGTAAAACAAACAAACAATTCACATTTCCCTCAGTCCAGCGGCCATTTTTGAGTAACGTTAACTAACACAAACTACCAGCTCAGACCGTTCGCTTATGTTTCTGCAAATGTTCACGGTGAACACAAAGCCAGCAGTAACAGAAAAAAGGTTTGCAATAGTTTGTTGGAGTATTTGCAATATTGTTAGCTAGCTATCATTAGGCTTCCAATTCCTGAATTTAGTTTAGCGTGCAGGTTATGAGTTACTTCTCTGTTTACTTCAGATATTACTCTACATTTCAAGCAGACATTCCAGTGAAACCAGATAGTCAAAATAACGTACCTGATATGAAATGGGCACCGCAAACGCGGGCATTTCTGATGTCCTCAGTCGAGTCCGTATGCTTAGGCTGAGGATTCGCCTCCGGTTCCTCTGAAAAGGCCGGTTTCCTCTTGGAATCAAATACAGTTTTAATCCACTAGAGCGCCGATTTGTAAATACATTGGAGTGAATGCAGCTGACGGCTAACTATGGCTCATTCATCTCCATGTATTTCCAAACGCGAAAACAACGGCAGTAAAAAACAATGAGACTCTGGTAATGATGAGTTTGTAACCCCGATAGTGTATTCAGCCTGTTATTTTGACTATTTCGGTTCTTGAAGTGGTGTTTTTACAGTGAACTTTTAACATTGAAGTCAACGGGCACTTCCGCATCCGCACCCCAGACTGACCAATATGGCTTCCAGGTGAATAAGGCAAATAGGGAGGGAAAGTAATCTCATCGCCCCCTAGTGGTAGCGTTCCTAATGCCGAGACAATGAATGGGATTTCTCATAGACACGTCTTTTGAAAAATGATATCTTGGTTGACACCGAAAAGTTAGTAGAATGCCTTAAACGGCAAATACTTGGAGACAAACTTTATTGATTCTGGTGATCATAGTTGATTTTCAATCACAATCCGAATTATGAAAATATTTTTCTTAAATTCCATTGACTGACTGGAGGAATGGAGCAATTTCGAAAATTTGAAAGAAGGCGAAATACTGTTTGAAATTATCACGGAAATGGCTTCGTAGTAATTATTAGAAAATCCGGTCTATGGAGTTTATATTGAAACTCCTCTCCAATAGGAACAAATCCACGCATGTTTTCACTTTCCCTCTCTATAGGACTGTAATACAATGCCACGTTATTTAATGACGTTGTAGGCACCACCGTTTTCACTGTTACAGCAACGTTGCCATAAAGTATAAGGACGGTAAGTTATGTTCGACCATAGATGGTTGTCACAACATCGCCTGATGGTAATGTTGCAACTTACCAAACTACAACTTATGTGCAACGTTGCTGCAACCCACTGTGTTAATAGGGAAAGCCAAAAAAACATAACTTAATTTTTGTTGAAAATTAGTTTTTGTCATTTTTGGGACATTAAGCATCTACTTTATCATGTGGACAAGTATCTTGAGTCAATTGTGTTTTTCAAGAAAATAGTGGGTTGACTTTACCTTAACTTCCAAAAGTGAGATAGAAGCCAAGGCAGAAGAACGTAACTTCAGTTACGGTTCTTTGCCATGGCTTCTCGGCACTCTTCAACATTCGATTTGAGATACAGTAGGCTACTCTGCCTTTGTTTTGCTGTGCATCAACGTGGAGTTAGCCTACTGTTTACTGCACTCAAGTTACGGTTCTATATTTGTATAATATCTGTCACCGAAGCATTTCTGACACACACTTTAGCTATAACTTGAGAAACAACACTGCTCCCATATGCAATCAGAACAATGCAAACAAACCATTGGAAAGAAGCAATGCTTGCCAGCTATAAGTTATCATAAATCATAAGCAATGAATGTTTTTTTTTTTTCCTGTCAGCCTTTGACAGCGAAACAAACTTGGCATGACAAACATGTTCCCAACAGTGTGAAACACTTTCTAGGACAGGCACGAGTGCGAGTGAGACACCTCCTAGCCTAATCACGCACGCACGCAATATGCATGTTCAGCACTAACGATTCACAATTAGGCCTAAATAAAGATAAACATTGCCTACCTTTTCTTTAACCTGATCAAATCTATTGCAAACAAATTATATCCACAGCTGTTTTGAGTACGCTGCATTCAAAACGTTAAATCCATTATTCAGGCTGACAGGTTATCCTACTGGCATTCATCCAATTCAATACAAAACGCGAGTCTGAGTCCATTATCCTTGCTTTGGTTGTAATCCTTGCATTCAACATTGTCTAACATTGTTTGCAAAAAGTTATCCTCCACAATCCGTGTATGGTTCGTTCTTTGGTTTTTCTGTTTCAAAACGAAATTGGAAAAACCAAAAAACAACAGTTAATTTTCGTTTTTCCGTTTTGGTTTTAAAACTAAAAAAGAGAAAAACCAAACTGAGAAAAACCGAGATGATTTGGTTTCGTTTTTCAAAACGGAAATACGAAAAATCAGAAAAACAAACGCTGTGTGGTTTGTTTTGGTTTGCGTTCGGTGTACGCTCGGCGCATATACCGGCTGCTGCCGAGTGGGCGTCATCTGCCTGTCATCCATGGACTGACTATGCCGGCTAACAGGGTAACTTAAGTTATAAAATAGCTCCACTGTGAACGTCTTGATCAGTTGTATATGACCGGGGACATATTTTAGTTCAGTTTTACGAATAACAGCCACCGCTACCGTATGGACTAGGGGATTAGCTAGCACATCTTGATAGCTCAGCTAGATAGGATAACATTAGCTCTCCTTTCCGATGGGTCTCCATTCACAGCGAGCTCCTCTGGTAATTTTAATTAGCCAACTGTCCGGATCGACATCTCAGCTAGCCTATTTGATACCAAACATGATTTTGGGCGGTCTGGACATTACACTGCATTTCCAGCTTTGTATTGCATGTCAGTGGGCTAATAGGCCTATTTGTGCATAGCCTATAGCAAGCATTTGTCTCGAGCAGTCTGCAAAACAATGGCAGCGATATGCACTGTGTCCATATGGCATAATTCACCATTATATGTAATTGAAACGTGCCTAACCCCTGAGTAACACATCTAGGAATCACCAGGGGGGTGGTTATTCTACCTACGGCTCTGAGAACAAAGGGTGCTGTTCCTAAATAAACTAGGTTGATGCAAACGTTTGGCTTCTTAGATCAGTCCATTTTGAGGCAGCTGTCCAAGGTCCTGAACCGATCGACACATGCGTACAGCAGGCATAATTCGCTACATTGTTGATGGAAAATACTCTTTTACATTCTAAGTGCCTTATATATATATTTCATATATTTTTATTTATGAATCACCAGTGACAGGCCTACTTGTGTTCCCCACAAAAGTGCCATTGCGCACGCATCAGAATGTCTGACTCTGAAAACATCAACTGACGCAAATAATGTCCAATAACCCTGATAAACACCAGAGTAAGGGCAGCCTTGGATTCTGTAGCACCTATAAAACTGAAAAGGATCACAACCAATAATAAAGCCCCATGGCGAAATGAGGAAACATATCAACTAAAGAGAACCTGCAGAAGTTCTGAGCGTATATGGAGAAAAACCAAGCTACAGGTCCACCATGATATTCTCAAAGAACATCTCTCTGCTTTTAATAAAGCAATAAGAAATGTAAGGAAAGACCACTTCTCAAAATTGATATCTATCAACCGAAATAATTCAAGAGTGCTCTTCTCAACAATTGATAGCCTAATAAACCCTGCCGTAAAAACACCTGATAACCTGCTCTCTACCTCCAAATGTGAGGAATTGTCAGCTTACTTCAGAGATAAGATTATGAATATTAGAGGAATATCATTCAGGAAAGGCCATGCATCCCGTTCACAGATCCTCTCCCTCCATGTAATGGACATATGAGCCTGTTTACACTGATGGACACAGAAATGTTGAGAAAAGTAGTATCCAAACTCAAAACCTCCACATGCCTGCTGGATCCCATCCCCACCGATTTTTTCAAAACTATTTTTGACTCTGTATCCTATGACATTTTATCCATTGTTAATGACTCCCTATCTACAGGTGTCTTCCCACCAATACTTAAAACTGCTCTGGTGAGACCCGTACTGAAGAAAAACAACTTAGACACTTCAGTTTTTAGCAATTTTAGACCAATCTCCAACCTTCCCTTTTTGAGTAAAATTCTGGAAAAAATTGTTTTCAAACAGATTAATGATTTCCTAGCTACAAGTTGTACCCTTGACCTTTTCCAGTCCGGCTTCCGTGCCCACCATAGCACAGAGACGGCATTAGTCAAAGTTGTAAATGACCTCAGAATTAATGCTGACTCCAAAGAGCTCTCTGTTCTCGTCCTCCTGGACCTGAGTGCAGCCTTTGATACTATAGATCATGCAATCCTCATCGAAAGACTGGAAAAGTGGGTTGGCCTCTCTGGTCCAGTCCTAAATTGGCTTAAGACCTATCTAACCGGTCGTGATTTCTTCGTTGCCCTCAGTGAATATAGCTCAGGAAAGATCCCTATGACCTGTGGGGTGCCCCAAGGATCGATCCTAGGACCTCTACTCTTCAGCCTATACATGCTGCCCCTTGGCAGTGTCATCAGGAGGCACAATATTAGCTACCATAGCTACGCAGATGATACTCAACTCTATATTTCCGTAACACCCAGTAACTACAGCTTGGTTGACTGCCTTGTCAAGTGTATTACAGATATAAATGTATGGATGTCACATAATTTCCTCCAACTAAACCAGGACAAAACAGTACTGATCATTGGAGAAAAAGCCGAAAGAGAGAAACTAGCTGCACACTTAAAAACTCTGGAAATTGACACCAATTGCCAGGCTAAAAACCTAGGTGTCATACTTGACTCAGATCTTAATTTCGAAAACCACATCAAGAATATTACAAAGACATCCTTCTACCACCTAAGGAACATTGCCAAGGTGCAACCCTTTCTCTCTCAGGCTGACACCGAAAGATTAATGCATGCTTTCATCAAAAGCAGGCTGGACTACTGCAATGCTCTACTATCAGGCCTACCAAAGAAAGCAATCTCTAAGCTACAAATAATACAGAATGCTGCAGCAAGAGTCCTCACTAAGACTAGACGAAGGGCACACATCACACCAGCCTTAAAATCACTACACTGGTTACCAGTCAACTCTAGAATAGACTTACTACTATAATACTATTACTAGTCTATAAATCTCTCCACAGTCACTCACCAGAATATATTTCAGACATGCTTGTTAAGTACATGCCAAACAGACCACTTAGATCCTCAGGCACTGAACTTTTAACAGTTCCAAAAGCCAGGACCAACAAACATGGAGAGGCAGCTTTTAGTTTCTATGCCCCCAACCTCTGGAACACCCTACCGGAGTGCCTAAGAAGGGCTGAAACAACGGAGGTCTTCAAGCGAGACCTCAAGACGTACCTTTTCGACCTAGCCTACAATCACTAGCTAGGACCTTGAGATACAGAAAGGCAGCCTCAAACCTACCTGTGAATCCTCTGTATACATTGGTATTTATCCTGCTATGCAATGTATGTATATCAAGTAGTGTACAGAAGCTGGTTATCCTGAAACAGGCTTGTTCTGACTGTTGTGTTGCTTCAATGACTCAGTGTGCTACTAACCGTTTTCTGTCTCCCCTAGTGTCGCTCTCTCTCCCTCCTATCCTCTAACCAGGTCCAGTGTCAGCTGCGGAGCTGTGGATATCGTAGTATTTAGTACACACACACACACGTACACACAGACACACATCAGTCCACATCCGGCTTAGGCCTGGACCTGATGCTCTTAGCCTTTCTTGCTCCGAAAATTTAATTTCGATGTTATTTATTGTTCTTTAAATGTTCTTAGCCATTAGACAAATATATTCCAGGAGCTTGCCCCAGGTTGCCTGTTTCAATATCTGTGTGGTCTGTATGGCTCTATGTGCTACTAACCCTGCTCTGCCTTCCCTCTGCCTTCCCTCTCCCTAGTGCCTCTCTCTCTCCCTCCTATCTTCTAACCAGGTCCAGTGGATGCCCCACTGTCACCAGCAGACCTCCCGAAGTCCGATAGATACCCCTGTGTCTGCTGTGGATGATGTAGCATGTCCGTAGAATATTCTCTCTCCTATGATGCTTTTAGCCTCTCTCACTCTGAAATGTAATTTAATGCAATGTATTGCTTTATAAATGTTCTTAGCCGGTGGACAAACATACTCCTGGAGCTTGCTCGATCGCCTTGTTGAGAGGGGTCAGGGAAGAATTTTTACAGCTCACTTATCTGGCCCCCGGGTGATTACTGTTTTTTTGCTTCCCTCTGGAATATGTAGAGAGTGGGTCGTATGCCCACCTCCCTTGTTCTCTGTAAAGCGCATTGTGTTGCCTCTGGGTATGAAATGCGCTATACAAATAAAGCTTTGATTGATTGATTGATTGATAAAAAATCTGAAAAAATATTTTATGGAAAAAAAAGAAATAACATTACATGATGCCGTGACCCCAACAAACATAATGGGGAAAACGCTGAGATATGCATGGAGAGCAGGAGCCGAAGCCATGCCCACCAAATATCAACAGCTCACAGATGCACGGGACAATGTGACAGGTAGGCTAGAAATAATAGCAAAGGACACATTCAAGATGGCACAACAAACAACATGTATAGGCAACAAACATGGCCCATATGATAGAGTATGAATACATAGCCAACCGTGGTGGCCTGATACCCAATGCACCAACTCCCCGTTGCTCGTGTGTGTGATGACAGACAACAGCTATCCAAATGGCAATCACATCCAATTACGCACAGCTATGGATATTGGTTAATGCAGACTATTGTATATAATGATCCGGGGGTAGTTGCACACATTTGATGGGGATGAACTACTGTATCTCATACTGTATGTCCATTCAGATAAGGGATGGTTGCAGAATAATCATGGTCAAACCTGTTCCACGGAGGCGCGGGCGGGTCCAGCGGGGACAACACCGAAAAATATGCACGCATAGTGTACAAGCAATGTTACAATGTTACATTGATCTAATTATTTGATTGTTCATCAAAGAAGAGGTATTGGCGCGACAAACCCAACCATCCATGAGCAATTTGACCTAGCAATATGCCTGTAAAAATAATTTGAACATTTTGGTAGCCCACTCAGTTTTGTGACAAGTCAACGTGCTTCGCTAAACAAAACGCAACAAAACACAAGGAACGCTCGCATTAACCTAGACATGCCTGGTATCGCTGGAAAGCAGAAAAGTTGCAGTTTGCAGGCATATAAGGCTTGAAGTAATTGAGCTAGGCATCTCTTGTCAATGCCAGAACAAACACGTTGCGTAAACTAAGATAGAAAACCTTTTGAAGAAGAGAGAGAGAGAGAAACGTTCTTATGGAATGAATTTAGTTTTTTTAATGAAAGGATGGAAGAGTCGCAAGCCAACTTGATGGAGGAGCCGCACATTGACGGGCAAAGAGCTGCGGGTTGGCCACCCCTGCTCTAGGCCAAGAGGAATCCAATGATGTCCACCGCCAATTTTATAACAACTGTACATGATGACGACATGTGTCATGGGTGGGAGATAACAGGTTCACTGTGTTTTCTCATGTCATTTGTACGCGAGCCATTATGCTGATCATATGAAACGTAATGCAATCCGTATCAGTTGTCCACAACAACAGTCTGTTCAGAGGTACCCACTCAGGGCAGAACTGCTAAACCCCAAAACAACCCAGATCACATTTCTATATCTGAAAGGAGCGGAAAGGTTTAATAGACCTACAGTAGTGCAATCCAATTACCTCAGTTGGATTCACCGCTCTGTTTATCTTAATATTTGGATAATCTATAGGATTTCCCAAGCCCAACCTAAGCACAGAAAACTCAGTCACACAGTAAGTCCAAAAAAACAGCATGCAGTCCATACTGTGAAACGTGTTTGTACCATAACGCTCTAAAGATGAGATCCTAACCTTGAAGTTTGGTGAATGCGACCTGAGACGCGGACTTCTGGATATTTCGGTGGCGCCCCATGGCAGGTGCAGCAGAGCGATTACTGGCATTCCAGCACCGTGCTTTTCTCTTCACTCAGCAGAAGCTCTAGAGTTACCCCCGAGAACAGCGGAGTGGGGGGTAGGACGAAAATTGGGGCCAGAGGAAATCTCCAACGTGGATAAAGCTGACACATGAAAGTTAGTACGGAGCTTCCTGTGTGTGTCCCTGGGCTTGTCTCAGCCTCTCAGACACTGGACTCTAGTGTGTGTGTGTGTGGGGGGGGGGGGGGGGGGGGGGGCAAGTGGAACCACACAGCGGCAGATCCTAGGTCAGTTGTTCATGGCTAAATAACCAACTGTTCTCAGATCTGCTCTCACTGGCAGTGTCAGCTTTGACAGTCCTTATGCATCAAACGAGCCACTGATCCAGGTCCAGATTTCCCAGCACTGCTCTGTACTTAATCAATATTAGGTAGTTAAAGACAAAACAGACCCTGGATCTGTCTGGGGGGGAAGGCAGCGTCTACCTGGAGCTGTGCAGAACAGACCCTGGATCTGTCTTGGGGGGGGGGGGGTGGCAGCGTCTACCTGTAGCTGTGCAGAACAGACCCTGGATCTGTCTGGTGGGGAAGGCAGCGCCTACCTGGAGCTGTGCAGAACAGACCCTGGATCTGTCTGGGTGGAGAAGGCTGGAGCTGTGCAGAACAGACCCTGGATCTGTCTGGGTGGAGAACGCTGGAGCTGTGCAGAACAGACCCTGGATCTGTCTGGGTGGAGAAGGCTGGAGCTGTGCAAAACAGACCCTGGATCTGTCTGGGTGGAGAAGGCTGGAGCTGTGCAGAACAGACCCTGGATCTGTCTGGGTGGAGAAGGCTGGAGCTGTGCAGAACAGAGCACAGAGCAGAGCTGAGCTGAGGCCTTCTTCCAGGCAGACTTCCTCTCAGTACCATGCTAGTAGTGGCTCCTCACAGAGGGCCCATTGTGTCCTGGGGCCCTGGCCATCCCCGCTACATGAAAGCAGCACATGCCTGAGTTTCACCTCAGGAAAAGACAAATATTCCACTCTGATTAAGCCACACTCTTCTCTAGAAAAATAAAGGATACTCTTGTTGGGGGATAAAAAAGGTATTTTAACATGGGGGCCGTCTCTCTCTCTCTCTTTCTCACTCTCCCTCTCTCTCTCTCTTTCTGTGTGTCTGGTGTCTGTGTGTAGAGGGTTGTGTGTGTGTGTGTGTGTGTATGAGTGTGTGTGTGAACAGTGCATGGTGCAGGGGGAGTGCAGTCCGAGTGACCAAAAGCAATCTGCTCCCTGCCGATCGTTCTCAGTGCCTACCTTCGCACCCACACGACAGGCAGGGCACTCGGGTCTGCAGCTACATACAGACCCTACACACACACACACACACACACACACCTACTGTACGCACACACACACACACACCCTCCCACTCCAAAGGCACCCTGCGCGACCTCTCTCCATTGGCCGAGTCACCCAGCCCTCAGCATCTCCATCTGAGCTGCAGGGAACATTCTGGAAAGCAGGAGGCAGAGGTAAGCGTTCACGGTGCTTCTTCAGGCTGGGTCAAGGGCTTTACGCTGGGGCAGGCAGGCTGATTCAGGCTGGGTCAAGGGCTTTACTCTGGGGCAGGCAGGTTGATTCCACCCCTCCAGGAAGCCCCGCTTCCATGGGGTTTGTGCGTGGGGCACCCCCAGCTAACTGGCTGTGTGCCTCTGTGATGAGTTGAGATATTGCCTCCTTGAATGTTGCTGCTTGTTATCTGAGGGCCTTTGGTGTTTAGGTGACTGTTGGTTACTATTTTTTTGAAATTGTGACAGCTGCTGTGGTAATAATTGCGTTGTTGGCGTTGGTGTTGCACAATGGATTTGGGAATTATGGCCAGTCAGGTCTGTATGAACAGGGGACTTTCTGGAAGAGTGACAGCGTTAACACATATTTTATTTGGACTTTTCTGGGCACTTTTCTGCACTTTTGCATGTGTCTGGTGTGGAAGTTCAGGCTGAAGAGCAGACCCGACTGACCGGTGCTTTTTAGAGATGCAGTTAAACTTGACCTTGAGCATGGTTCTGAGGGCAAGCTGTGCCTTTCTTCTTCTGCTTATCCAAGACTACAAGTCGGAAAGGGATATTGAACCTGGTTTAGTATGAAGCAGTAGTACAGATCACATTCAGTCAAGTAGTACAGATCACATTCAGTCAAGGAGCTTTGAATGATTTCATGACAATTTCAGTTTGCAGTAATTGATGACTTCGTAGTCCATATTTCCAATGGCTCATTCAATGGATTATGTTTCCTCGTTGGTAAACAAATGATTGTCACTATTAATTACATAATTACATATGGGAAGCCAGTCAGAAAATACATTTGCTTCTAGCTTCTTTTTTTTAAAGAAAAACTCTGGTTATCAGGAATGCCCAACGGAGAGCCAAGTAAAACACAGAGGCAGTGTGTACGCTACACACACACACACATACACACACACACACGCACACACACCGTTTTCACACACTGTATGCTGTGAGGGAGTGTATAAAAGCACACCTCTGTCTCCAGTATAGTCCCTCTTTCAGTCCCACGCTGGTTTTCATGGGTTTCATAACATTATGAAAACTGACAGAAATCCGTTTGGGCAGAGATGCCAACCGGTCACCTGAGAGAGGCCCAGTGTTCTATCATCATGGCCTGATAGACAGTGGCCTGACTGACTTGGACACAGATCGCTCCTTCACACCCATATCAACAGAGACAAGATTCACCATGAAGAAATGAACGGGAAGCATTTTTCGTTTTTTATATGTCCTCATCCCCAAAATAGAGACAGAGGTTTCTCGATCTTCTCCCTTAAAGATAGATGTGTGTGTGTGTGTGTGTGCCTCTGTGAAAGTGCTCTGTGTGTATGTATGTGTGTGTGTGTAAGTGTGTGTGTGTGTGTGTCAGTGTGTGTTTGTCAGTGCGAGTGTGTGTGTGCTCTGCTGAATGAAGCGTTTCCTTGCAGTCGTAACTCACTGCCATCCTGTCCACAAACCTCGGTGGAATTTCTAGCGTGAGTGCAGAGACAGGAGGGACCAGGTCTTCATAAAGGACCTCTGTGAGAGTCAGACCTGCCAGGGCAAGTCAGCTAAGCCCTCTCTCTCTCTCTCTCTCTCTCTCTCTCTCTCTCTCTCTCTCTCGCAGCCCTCTCTTTCTCTCTCTCTGCTCTCTTTCTCTACACCTCAGCTTTTTCTCTCTCTTTCTCTCCCTCTCCCATTCCCCCTCTTCCTCCACCTCTCAATCTTCTCCTCTTTTTCTCATTCTCTCCATTTAACCCTGAGTGCCGACGTGTCTTTCACGTCTCTCCCTCTCCCTGCTGCTCTCTTCCTCTCCTCCCTCGCTCTCCGTTTCCCTTGAGGCCTAAAGGACTCTCTCTCTCCTCTCTCCCCTCTCTCTCTCCCTCTCTAATCTCTCTCCTTCCTCTCCTTTCTCACCTTTCTCACCTTTCTCTCTCCCTTTCTCATCTCTCTCTCTCCCTCTCTCCTCCCTTCTTTTCTCTCTCCTCTCTCTCATCTCTCTCTTCTCTCTCATCCCTTTCTCTCTCCCCTCTCTCTCCTCTCTCTCCCTTCTTTTCTCTCTCCTCCCTTCTTCTCTCTCCTCTCTATCCTCCCTTCTTCTCTCTCTCCTCCTTTCTTCTCTCTTTTTCAGGCCTGTCAGTGTAGCTCAAAATTAGGATCTTCAGTCATGAGCTCTGGTTTCAATATTCTCATGGGCACTGGTCTGGAGTCAGTTTCTTTTAACTGTACTCCACACTAATGTTTCAGATTAGGATCTGTAAAGGATATGCTGATCCTAGATCTGATCCTTGGAACAACTTCTACCCTGAGGTACACTTAGGTCAAATGACAGTAATGAGAGAGAGAGAGAGAGAGAGAGAGAGAGAGAGAGAGAGAGAGAGAGAGAGAGAGAGAGAGGGGCGAGAGAGAGAGAGAAGGAAAGAGATAGAGAGAAGGAAAGACATGTCTGTGTTTTCTTTATAGTAAGACTGTAGAAGTAATAGTTCTGATAAAGAATGAGAAATATCAGCGATACATAAACGACAGCTTCCCTCAACCACCTAGCCACTTACTTAGCATCGATCTGAAAGAGTTGGATAAGTGTAAGCAATATTGCCCTGGCCCATCCAGCTCTACTGTACTGTAGGTGCATGGGAAGAGGCCGGCGTGTGTTTCTGGACATGGCCAATGTTCCCACCACACCCCAGGTGTCGTTATGAGATCATCTTTGACCTTTCACCTCTGACACACCACAGGTGAGCCGAGATGGCTGCCTCGTTGAACCAGTGGCTTCAGAAAGGAGCTTTGAGGGGCCTCTTATTCCAGCTGTCTGCACCTCAGTAATGAACACTGAATTCCCCTGACCTCAGAAATGTGTGTAAATGTTAAGAGACCTCCCCCCTCCACCCCAACACACATACACACACACACACACACACACACACATTGTGGTCCAGTTCATGAAAGCAGTAGAGAATGGGATATTGGAGATTCATGCCTTTGGCAACAGACAATGCCAAACAGTCTGTCAGTTGTGTCAATTGTTAGAAGTGAGCTTTGGAGCAAGGCCTAAAACAGAAGTATGCTTGAACAACGATCAGCTCTGCATCAGATAAATCCAGGGAATTCATCTTGTTAGGCCACTTCGTCTCTCCAATACTCTGGTGATTAATTTTTACGGTATTGTGTAATCAGTTTGACCTCCTGTTGAACAGAGTTGAATATATCAGTTCATGACTGTTTTTCAACCCTGTGTTCTGTCCACCCAAACAAAGTCCTGTGAGGTTATTTTGTTTGACAACTTCAAGGATGGATTATCCATTGCGACAGTAGTGAACCTTTATTCAACTCAGATCACCGCCTTCCTGTGCTGAATCACCTTCTAGGTGGACGATGAGGATGTTGGTTTACTAACTCACCTTCCTGTGTGTGTGCGTGTGTTTTTGTGTGTGTGTGTGTCCACGTGGACGATGAGGATGTTGTTTTACTGACTTACCTTACTGTGTGTGTGTGTGTGTGTGTGTCCAGGTGGACGTTGAAGACGTTTTACTGACTTACCTTCCTGTGTGTGTGTGTGTGTGTGTGTGTGTGTGTGTGTGTGTGTGTGTGTGTGTGTGTGTGTGTGTGTATGTGTGTGTGTGTGTCCAGGTGGACGATGAGGATGTTAGTGCGGCTTGTATTGGGACTCCTCGTCCTCAAAGCGGTGGTGTCCTCCCCCAGACACCCCCGGCAGGTGGAGTTAGACACGTACGACAGCGCCAACTACGATGTGGATCTAGAAAACTTGAATGAGAACCAGGATATCTATGATTATGAAGATGGACTGACCATTGATGAGCCTCAGGTAAGGAAACATGGTGAGACTGTTTGGGGCTGGGTGGTGATTGGTGGGGTTGGGGTAGTGCTTGGTGATTGGTGGAGCTGGGTGGTGAGTAGTGGAGCTGGGGGGTTGATGGGTGGGAGTGGGTGGTGATTAGTGTGGCTGGGTGGTGATTGGTGGAGCTGGGTGGTGATTAGTGTGGCTGGGTGGTGATTGGTGGAGCTGGGTGGTGATTGGTGGGGCTGGGTGGTGATTGGTGGAGCTGCGTGGTGATTGGTATCAGTTGTGTAATGCAGTTATATGACTGGTTTGTGTTACGTTTAATTTTTGGTGCCGTTTTTTGGATCGGATGTTGGTATTCTGAAGGCCTTGGAAACCCCTCTTCATCATGAAATGAGTTTTTGATGCTGTCTTGCTCTGGCCTGCTGCCACTTGCTGTGTCTTTCTTCCATGAATGGTTAAAAAGTAGTTCAGTGCTTATGGAGGTGGTGGAGTTGGTGTCTGTCTCTTAACTTATAATATGTATAACTGAATAGCTAACTGATCCTGGTAAGTTAAAGAAGATAACATACTTAATTTGGCACAATAGTAATTTCATGAAATACTGTTCTAGACATTCATACCATTTGTTGGTGAATAATTCCTACTAATATAGTTTGTGAGCCTGACTCTTGACTGTTAATCAAATTAAATATGAAGAATGTCTCCCCTTGTGCCTGTTGCATGGTTTGGTCTGAGTTCATCAGGTTCACCATGGTTCTATTGGTAGAGTTTGTCTGGTTCACTATGGTTCTGTTGGTAGAGTTCGTCAGGTTCACGATGGTTCTGTTGGTAGAGTTTATCAGGTTCACCATGGTTCTGTTGGTAGGGAGTTTGTCAGGTTCAACATGGTTCTGTTGGTAGAGTTCGTCAGGTTCACCACGGCTCTGTTGGTAGAGAGTTTGTCAGGTTTAACATGGTTCTGTTGGTAGAGAGTTTGTCAGGTTCACCATGGTTTTGTTGGTAGAGTTTGTCAGGTTCAACATGGTTCTGTTGGTAGAGTTCGTCAGGTTCACCATGGTTCTGTTGGTAGAGAGTTTGTCAGGTTCACCATGGCTCTGTTGGTAGAGAGTTTGTGAGGTTCACCATGGTTCTGTTGGTAGAGAGTTCGACAGGTTCACCATGGTTCTGTTGGTAGAGAGTTTGACAGGTTCACCATGGTTCTGTTGGTAGAGAGTTTGTCACCAGCGTAACTAGGTTGTCAGAGGCCCCGGGGCAAATATATTTTTCGGGTCCCACCCACACACGTACACCCCACCCAAACAAACATAGTAGCGCACGCTCGTGCGCACACACGCACAGACACACAACTCCGAAACCGGCAAATGCACTACACAATAATAACAGCCGGCTGCCTTGGACCACGGCCTGATCTCTACAACTAAACGATATAGCTTTAGCCAGCATGCACTAAAAATTTAACACAACGGCAGTTTGTATGTCGTTAGAACAAATGGCATCAAGGAAAGCACAGCAGCTTATAGGGGCACATTCCCCAATAACATGAGAATTACATTGATTTAAATCCCCAATCCCACTCAGAAAAAAATAACTCTGTACTCACCCATTAAATGATCATCTTATGGGCCTTGCGCACAGCAAAGTCATTATCAATACTGCTCAAGTTCAGATTCCTGGTTCGGCTGTTCTCTATTGACAGTATAGCCAATCCACTGAGTCTTTCTTGCCCCATTCTGCTTCTTAAATACGTTTTATAAACTTGAGCTTGGAGAATGAGCGTTCCGCACTTGCAACAGTAACGGGTAGGGTGAGGTACAGCAGCAGTTCTGTGCAAACATTGCTGAGGTCACACCATGCTTCTGTTGGTAGTTTGTCAGGTTCACCATGGTTCTGTTGGTAGAGTTCGTCAGGTTCACCATGGTTCTGTTGGTAGAGTTCGTCAGGTTCAGCATGGTTCTGTTGGTAGAGAGTTTCTCAGGTTCACCATGGTTCTGTTGGTAGAGTTTGTCAGGTTCACAATGGTTCTGTTGCTAGAGAGTTTGTCAGGGTCAACATGGTTCTGTTGGTAGAGTTTGTCAGGTTCACCATGGCTCTGTTGGTAGAGAGTTTGACAGGTTCACCATGGTTCTGTTGGTAGAGAGTTTGTCAGGTTCACCATGGTTCCTTTGGTAGAGAGTTTGTCAGGTTCACCATGGTTCTGTTGGTAGAGAGTTTGTCAGGTTCAACATGGTTCTGTTGGTAGAGTTCGTCAGGTTCACCATGGTTCTGTTGGTAGAGTTTGTCAGGTTCAACATGGTTCTGTTGGTAGAGTTTGTCAGGTTCATCATGGTTCTGTTGGTAGAGTTTGTCAGGTTCACCATGGTTCTGTTGGTAGAGAGTTTGTCAGGTTCACCATGGTTCTGTTGGTAGAATTTGTCAGGTTTAACATGGTTCTGTTGGTAGAGTTTGTCAGGTTCACCATGGTTCTGTTGGTAGAGAGTTTGTCAGGTTTAACATGGTTCTGTTGGTAGAGTTTGTCATGTTCACCATGGTTCTGTTGGTAGAGAGTTTGTCAGGTTCACCATGGTTCTGTTGGTAGAGAGTTTGTCAGGTTCACCATGGTTCTGTTGGTAAAGAGTTCGTCAGGTTCACCATGGTTCTGTTGGTAGAGAGTTCATCAGGTTCACCATGGTTTTGTTGATAGAGAGTTTGTCAGGTTCACCATGGTTCTGTTGGTAGAGGCACCTTGGAACGAAAATCTATTTGCTTCCCAGACACACATGGCTGAGATTTTTCACTTTGATTTTGCAGTCGTTCACCATTTCATAATAGACCTTTTCACATTATTTTCAGATGGTTCATCCAATCACCTGCCAAGTAGTTTTGAAAGTGCCTACCCTTTTTTAAACAGATTCCAACGGAGAGTTCCCAGATGGCTTTGTGGAGCAAGCCGTCTGGCGCATCAGGTTACCACAACTGCCTCCCTATAGCAGTAGTTAGTTATGAAAACGATCAGCCCCTGGACTAGGTATGCCCGCTGGACTGGACGTTATTGTAGCTCATGTTTTGCAAAGCTAATGCTTTCTGATCACCTGTTGGGGGGGATATGGGGGATGTTGGAGGATCTGGGGTAGGCTACAGTACATTAGATTCAGAATGGTCTGAAGAAAACTGAAAATTTGAAAAAAAAGGTTAGGATCTAATGTGTGTATCATGCAGGTGATCTATGAGGCTTGGAATGATGTTCAGTTAGTACATTCTGTAAAGCCTATATTTGGACGTGAGAGAGTTACACAGGTATGTTGAAGCAGTAAAGTAGACAGAGTCTCCGCCAGTGATTGTCTTGTGGGTTTGTCTCAGGCCAAAGGTTCTGTGTGACATGAGGAATCAGGATCAGTATCGCTCCCACACCCCCCCCCCCTCTCTCATTACAGTACAGTGCTTTCAGGTTATTGGCCGCGCCGATTGTATGGCTGCTTGTCGAGGCTGGCTGCCTGTATGGTAATTCCCTCCCCCCCTCCCCTCCCCTGGTATTTTGTAACTACCTTGTAATGTATTTTGTATGTCGTAATTGCCTTGTATTTTATATGTATTGCATTTTGTATGTCGCTCTTTCTTCCCTTTTTATGTGTTATTTGTATTGTAAAGCGCTTTGTGCATTCGTGCTGTGAAAGGCGCTATATAAATAAAACTTACTTACTTACTTACTTACTGTAAAAGAGGAGTGAAAGAGGCAGGGAGAGAGGGAGGAAGTAGAGCAGAGAAAGAACATCTATCCCAGACGTACCCTACAACTCAGCCCAGCTGGATGAGATGTGACCAGTATGCAATGCCGGTTTGGACTGGGAATGGATTTTTCGATTTGATTTATTTTAACAAAGAAATAAGGCCAAAACAATGTCAAACTGGCATGAGAAGAATCGCAAGATCAGATTTTGGGTTTGGGCCGCCTGAGCCAAACCACCTAAACTGATCCTGATGTGGTCTGGGCACAGTCCATCGCCAAGCTCCCAACACATACAGCCCACAGGCCAATACACATCTAGCTGTTATGACACACACACACGAGAGCACAGCAGGAACCTTTTCTGCTCTCCTACAACGGCCTGATATCTTTGGTCAATGGTTTTAAAAGATGAAATACTGTATCCAAAAGATGCACAATATGTCAGTACATGCACAGTTTTGATGGCTTGGTTTGATTTCTGCTGGGCTACATGGGCTGAATGTGTAAGCTAACCGTTGATGTATTTGAATACTGCCCTGAATACTGCCCTTCTGCTAGACCAACATACATAGATTTGATTGATTGATTGATTGATTGATCATATAAAGCCGGTGAACACTCTAGAAAGGGTGCTATCAAGAACCAGTGGTAACCATAAAAGAACCCTCTGAAAAAAGGTTCCAGATAGAACCCTAATGTTCCACATAGTTCTGTCTTACCTGAAAAAGGTTCTGGAACCTATACTGGCCTGAAAGGGTTCTACCCATCTCTTTTTCTCTTTTTTTTTCAGATGATTCTTCGATTCTTACAAATGGTTCCATAGCACAGAGTAGAGCCGCCTGAGACTGGAGGGGGAGGGGGAAACTCTGACCTCTAACCTCTGATCCAGTGGGTCCCTGCAGCCCCTCGGTGCAGCCAAGCTCAAGCCAAGCTGAGGGAAAACAAATCTCATGATCGTAGCGTTGAGTGGTCTTACATTTGTGAGAAAGTGTCATGGCTTCTCCTTCAAACAGTGCTTAAGGGTGGAAGGGCATATTTGGAGATAGGTTGGCGTTTGGGGGGTCATGAAGGGCTTAGATTGACTGGATGCCCCCCATGGCAAGAGCTGAGGGGCAGAACTGAGCCAGAGTGAGATCAGTAGCTCTGGAATGCTGAGTCTTCCCCCCTCTCTCTCTCCCTCTCTTTTTCTCTCTCTCTTTCTCTCTCCCCCTCTCTCATCTCTCTCCCTCTCTCTCTCTCTCTGTCTCTCTCTCTGTCTCTCTCCTTCTCTCTCTCTCCATCTCTCTCTCTTCCTCTCTCCCTCTTTCTCTTCGTCTCTCTCTCCCTCCCTCTCTCTCTCTCTCTGTCTCTCTCCCTCTCTCTCTCTCTTTGTCTCTCTGTCTCTCTCTCTCTTCGTCTCTCTCTCCCTCCCTCTCTCTCTCTCTCTCTCTCTCTGCTCTATTGGATTTCTATTTGCTTTTTCCTCAGGGCTCCTGTCCTCAGAGCTTATTCTGATTTGTTCAGCACACTTGCCATGGTCTGCTGCATGTGAAGGTCTTTGCAGACACTGGGAATTCACAGAGCCAGGAGCTGATGTTGCTTCCTGGCAGTTGTAAATGCAGAAACAAGGTGTTATCCTGAAGTTGATTCTCAGAGGTGCTCATCTGTGAATCCGGGATGATGCTACAGTCAATAGAAGCTTGATTGTGAAATGCAGCTGATTTTATACACCTGCCATACCTGTCAACAATTGTAATGGTCAACTCAAAAACTAGTTTTTATGTCTGTCAGTGGTAAAATTACACAAAAAAACTTGTTAAATTTACAAACGTGGTCTGAGCAGTTCCAGCCATTTTATAATTATTTTAAATGTCATTTTAAATATGGCTGATATTTCAAGTGCTGGCGAGTGTGACTGTGCTGCCAGACAGACCAGCCGGCGTGATCCCCCCCCTGGCCTGCGGCCGGTCAGGTGACCCAGGACTTTGTGACTGACACATGCTGCAGGACGAGGGCGGGGCTTGATTCACTAGCTTCAGTCACGCATGCTGCTTGGGCTGGACATCTACAGATGGGTAGTCGGGAGGAAAATACATTTTGGCAGAGAAGAATCCACAGTAAACTATGTTGGATTATCATTAATGTAAGCATTCCACCTGCCAGAGAGGAGTATTTATCATGAAGTCGTGAGAGTTTCCCTCGGAGGAGAGGGGGAACAGGAGGTGTCCAACCAGACATGGATCCACACAGGCAGATGGACGGTTCTCTCAGTCCGATGCACACTTACACTACCCTGCCAATGAACCCAAACATGTAGGAGACATGGATATATTTTGACAACTTTGGCAAACACACAGCGTTCAGCGAAAGCAGATATGATTTGTGGGTTGGTTTTGTGCCAGTTAAAAAAAAGTAAAGAGTAAGTTGAGGATCTTATTTCTAAGCCACTAAGTAGAATGTATATTGTAACTGGTCCTCCTCTAAATACATCCTCTGGTAATACGATCACTATCATAATAAGAGCAGCCAGCCACAGTGCTGCATAGAACATTCAACACCATGACTGATTTCTCTGTTTCATATCATGAAATCTCTCTTCCCCTCCCTCCCTCTCTTCCCTTCCTCCTTCTCTCCCTCCCCCTCTCACCCTCTTTCTCTCTCTCCCTCTCCCCATTTTTTCTCTCTCCCTCTTTCTCTCTTCCCCTCACTCTCTCCCTCTTTCTGTCTCTCTCCCTCTCTCCCCCCGCTCTCTCACTCTCTGTATTTTCTATCCCCACGTTGTTTACCCAAGGTTTTTCCCTGCTACTTGGTAGCCTCCAGGCTTTAACCCCTCGTGTCCCTGGGGTGAGTTTGTTTGCTTTAGGGGGGGGTTGGAGTGGGGAGAGTAGCAGCGAGCTGACTGGACGATTCAAAGGCCTACCTTGTCTCACAAACTCTGCCACCACCAAACTTTCAAGACTTGCAGTTGAATTTCATGCATCACTGCATTAAATGCATTTGCTCATAGTGCTTTGCAGCTTAATTGGAGGGAAAAATCAACATTGGTCATTTGCATTTGATTCTTCTGGTGGAGTCTTTGTCCTTGATCAGATTAATACTGTTCAGTCTGGCCCGCAGACAGAGGTTGAGAGTAGAGAGCTCAGATTTTTGCAGCTACCATGTGAGTCTTGGTTCCACAAGGACCATTCCCTCTTTGGAGGATTCATGGGCCAGAGAGAGAGAGAGAGAGAGAGAGGTATCACCTGGGAGACAGAGTGGGGTTTCAGCACCCCCATGTGGCTGATAATAAAACCAGCGTTCAGGAGGGTTTAAATGCTGGAAGCAGCACAGTGTCACTGACTGTATCAGTGCGGAGGGATTTGTTTTAGTTGTACAGTATTCAATGCAGACTAGGAGATCTTGTAGTATGGGAGGTGATTGAGTGGGCTAGGATGAGTACTAACAACCATGTCTCCGGGTTTTTATGAGTGCAGAGGCGAATGAGCCTCTAAATAAATAAATAAATAAATAAACAAAAGTATTCCCTCTGAACCCCACGGCTGCTGCTGCAAAACAGAATACGTTCTCATTGAACTTCCCTCATTACATTAGAAAGAAATCCTCATGAAATGTCTTAGGGTGATTTGTGTGGCCCACCTATTTGGTAAACAGTGACCTTTGAACTTTTTCCCCTACACCCCTTGATCCCTCCTCCCCCCCCCTCCCCGACACACACACACACACACACACACACACAGGTGTTGTTATGTCTATGGATGGAAGGCTTGTGGACATCAATCAATCAATCAAAGCTTTATTTGTATAGCGCATTTCATACCCAGAGGCAACACAATGCACTTTACAGAGACATGCAGAGGTCAACAGTTGCCTGGTGCATTTCAGACTGATCATCGTTGATTGTTTATAACAGGTATATTATTGATGTACTGATTGATTTGATGTTTGGTAATAATTAGATATGATGTTGTTGTGGGAAGACTGTGTGTAACTATGTAACTTCTGTCATCCTGAGAGACTAATTTGTTGGAGCATCACACTTAATGGACTGGTATGACACAGGCAACATTCTCAGTGACTGATTGGTTGTGATGAAGTGACCAGCCAGGCAGCACTAGTATGACTCCTGGTTGTGATGAGTAGCCTGGTATGACTCCTGGTTGTGATGAGTAGCCTGGTATGACTCCTGGTTGTGATGAGTAGCCTGGTATGACTCCTGGTTGTGATGAGTAGCCTGGTATGACTCCTGGTTGTAATGAGTAGCCTGGTATGACTCCTGGTTATGAGTAACCTGGTATGACTCCTGTGCTGGATGTGATGTCAGATTAACCCGGAAACCTTTGTGGACGCCTTGATGCTCTGAAAGTAATCAACATGAGTGTATTCACGTGTGCCCTACATGTTCAATACTATGTCCGCACAGTTAGAGGGGCACCAGGATAAATCAAGATGAACTGTGGATTTAATAAATGTGGTATTTGAGTTCACTTGAAATTGAAAATGAAAATCATAATCAACACCTAAATGGATCAACTAAAGAGCAAAGTGGTCCTCATCTATGGATATCACTGTCGCCGTCGCTCTCCTCCTCCCTGTGTCTCATCTGTCCCTTCTGGTCGCTTCCCTAACAGTGGGGAGAACATCTGGTCCGGCACTCTAGCACCCTCATGTGGAGGGAATGGGTACTTCAGGGAGCTCTCTATACTCTGTCAGACTCCCCAGGTATGTGGGCCTCAGTGTGGGGGTACTCCCCAGGTATGTGGGCCTCAGTGTGGGGGTACTCCCCAGGTATGTGGGCCTCAGCGTGGGGGAACTCCCCCGGAATATGGGCCTCAGTGTGGAGGCACTCCCCAGGTATCTGTGCCTCAGTGTGGGGGAACTCTCCAAGTATCTGTGCCTCAGTGTGGGGGAACTCTCCAAGTATCTGTGCCTCAGTGTGGGGGAACTCTTCAAGTATCTGTGCCTCAGTGTGGGGGAACTCTCCAAGTATCTGTGCCTCAGTGTGGGGAAACTCTTCAAGTATCTGTGCCTCAGTGTGGGGGAACTCTCCAAGTATCTGTGCCTCAGTGTGGGGGAACTCTTCAAGTATCTGTGCCTCAGTGTGGGGGAACTCTTCAAGTATCTGTGCCTCAGTGTGGGGGTACTCCCCAGGTATCTGTGCCTCAGTGTGGGGGAACTCTTCAAGTATCTGTGCCTCAGTGTGGGGGTACTCCCCAGGTATCTGTGCCTCAGTGTGGGGGTACTCCCCAGGTATCTGTGCCTCAGTGTGGGGGAACTCCCCAGGTATCTGTGCCTCAGTGTGGGGGAACTCTCCAGGTATGTGGGTCTCAGTGTGGGGAAAGTCCCCAGTGTAGAATTGGGTTCCCATGGGGTTCATGCCGGCGTAGGCAAAGCCATAGCTGGGTATTTTCATGGCCATATTTGGACTGAGGGGGAAGGGGTTTGGGAATGAGGAGGCTGGTTAGTGGATGAGAGCTGGGCGGAGATCATGGCCAACCCAGATCTGTTGGGTTGAAGGTTGGTGGAATGAACACAGAGCTGATTGTTAGGCTACTGCACTCACACCAGAAGACTCATAGCTACACACACAGTCCCAGAAATATGGAACTTCATAGAAAAGGATGACAACTGAATAATGCTGATGACTGAAGCGTTGAGCAGCAAGCTGTTAGATGTCGCAGCTCAGATCAGATCATGGTCCTCTTTTGTCTCAACATGCAATAATTTAATGTGTGTCAGATAATGTCAGATGTTTTTGCAGAAGGCCCTGAAGATATATAACAGATGTTTCTTCAGAAGGTACAGCAGATATATGACAGATGTTTCTTCAGAAGGCATAGCAGATATATAACAGATGTTTCTCCAGAAGGCATAGCAGATATATGACAGATGTTTCTTCAGAAGGCACAGCTGATTCTGATATTAACTGTGTAGGTCCACAGGTGTTGAGGCATTAGTGGATCTTTTGGTGGGTCTTATTTAGACCATGTAGAATGCATTCAGCATATATGGTGGCATTAACAGCAGAGGGAGACATACACTGAGTTGAAACAATGTCATAACATGGAATGTAGCCTACTCAACATCCAACCTGATCTCGGCCAAATCACAAAAATTATCAAATTATTAATTCATAGTGTGTAATTCATGACGATGTCGAATTCTGTGTGCGATACATACGCTGGGACCGCGATACAGCGGGTGGTATTGAGATATGCAGAGCGCATCCACAGCGTCATCTGAGTTATTTCACTCATGGGTCCAATCTGCTAAATCTGTCTCACCCGTGTCCATGTGAATGGTGCTTTTGTCGACGGTGATGCTAGCAGCAAGCTAGCTAGCTAGAATGGTAGCTAGCTAGCTGGCTAGAAAGGTAGCTAGCTAGTAGAAATGCTAGTAAAAACGCTATGTAGTGCTAGTAAGAACAGTAGCTAGCTAGTAAGAATGGTAGCTATCTAAAGGAGCCAGACACTGAACCCCAATTAACAATTTATCTCTATTTTTCATTTAGCTGCAAACAATCGGACATCTAAAAAAGCTTGCATTACGGTCTGACATAAGAAGTCACTGTGAAAACTTTACTCGATATGGGCCGCAGGTTCCAAGTACCATCAAAACACATACCGGCCCTGAAAGAGCTTGCAGCCTATACAACCGCTAGTTCGAATATGCCCCCGCCCCCCCCCCCCCCCCCCTCCAGAACCCGAGATACGTACGTGTATCGAACCAGCCGCCATAGTGAATGAATGGTGGCAGATATTCTCCATCCTTAAAGCGACACTATTCGACTCCAAATAGTTCAAAAAAAAGGCTAGCTAGATTCTGTAGGCCAAGAGAAATCCAATGACGCACACACAAGCACCATCCACATCAACACGGGGGTCAGACGTGGACACAGAGATCAGGCTGATTTACGAGGTTGGACCTTGGAGTGGAGAAACTCGGAAGGCTATGAATGGGTACGCACCGCATCGCGCGTCTCAGGCTGCAACCACCAGCTGCAACCCGGTCTCGGCATATGGATCGCACGCAGAATTTGACAACGCTGTATGTATTGCATGGTGGTAAACGCATGCGATTTGGACACAGATGGGTGAGATCGGGTTGGACCGCTAGTAAAAACAGTTATGTGCACCTTAAAGAAATGAATCAAACAAACAAACCATTAAAGTCCGCAACCATAAATTCCCTCTTCTTCTTATAATGGACTAGCTAATATTCACCAGCTAACGTCACCTTATCACGTGGCTAGCTAGCTAATATTCGCTAATGTTGTCTACATTTCTATTCGCAGAAAACATTGATTCAGTTTTAAATAGTAAGGTCATCGCATATTTCTCCTCAAATAAACAATATAACTTGTGTTATTTGTGTACCAAACACCTGCACATAATAATACGACTTACCCGTGACTCCATGACGCTGCTATGGCCTGGGAGATTGCCTTCTTATAGATTGAACCTGTTGCTAAATTAATTCACAAATTCGCGTTTTGTCCCTGTGTCGTTGCCATTGTACACGCCCCCACACCAGGATCGAGCTGCATGAGCATCGAGCTGTATGAGCATCGAGTTGGGCAGGGCCTCCAACCTGTAGACATACCCGACTCGCTGAAGTGCCTCCGACTGGGCAGATTTTGAAGGCAGCACAGATGTATCCTTCGGTGGCCAAGATATCCCACAATCCCATGCGCCCGCTCCACTGCTCTGAGCAATTTTGTCTCTATGACTGTTACTGTAATATGTCACTGAAGTTTGAATGTTTTCAAACGAGAAAGTGACCATGCAGATTCCCGAAATGTGGCTGGTTTATCAAAATAACCTGTTTATATATCTGATCTGATGTTTGTTTTTCACTTCGGTAGGCTAACGTTAGCTAGCTATGTTAGTTAGCTATATTAATTATCTGTAGATACCTGCGGGGTTCAACAGAAACATCAGAACAAATAGCTTAACAAGTTGTAAAATGATTTTCGGGACAATATCTTTAGCTAGCTGTGTAGCTAAAGTAACTAGCTTACTATATTGTTGTCTTAGTAGTTGGTAAAAGAACAGGATAAAAATTAACTTGTTCCTTCATCTGAAGCTATAGAATACTGAGACCATTCATGACTGGATGGCTACAATACTAGGCTAACATAACAGAGAAGCATTTATTTGGGAAATGTTAGCTGGCCAGCATAACCAGTTTGGTGGCTTTTCATTTTGACAACTGATTCAACAATTTAACATCTGAAGTTCAAATGCGAATATTTTTTCCTAGAATGATGTCTTCGTGATGATTGACCGACAGGTATTTAGCGACATGACATCATGACGTCATTACGCATTGCTTCCTTGGAAGTCAGTCTCAATCCAGACTCCTTTACAGACAACTTCAGACAAAAAAACTGCCCAATTAAACTAGTGTCTTTACCCAAATATGAAAAAAAAAGTACCAGTCAGGATTCTTTGAAAGGTTTATTGATCAAACCGTAGATAAATAAAAAGTAGGAAAAAAAATAGCCTACAAGATCACCTCTTGAACATGCCATAAAAGACAAACCTAACTCCCCTGAAGAGGTGACCAAGCTTGATGAAGTTAAATGTGTCAGTCTCAGTAGTTAAATAAATAGGCCTACCATATGAAATCTCACAATGCGGTATAACATTAACGTGGTAGCCTATGCTTGGTTGGGCTTCGTTAGCGTAGCAGATATTGTTGCATCGAAACTGCAAACAATGTGAACTAATAACCCAAATTAATTCTGCAGCATATTACATAGATGTTCTGTTACTTCAAATGCATGATTCTAAAACCAGACGCCTACAACAGTTGTTTTCTCTTACTCTTCAACATGCTTTTTTCCCGGCCATGTTCTTCTGCCAGCATGTTGACGAATTGTGGTCTATTCACTTCAGCGAAGTGTGCATCGATGCAGACTCAAGAGAAGGGTGCATAAAGGGTGCACTGGGGGTGTGGGGTGCGCCCTTGCGAACGCAAAATGAGAAATGAGACACCCTATACTCTTGGCGGGAACACGCACACAAAGTGCAGGAGTGCTTTGGTGCAAGGGTGGGTATTGGGATGCAGCCATTCTACATAATATGCATACCCTAACATAATGGTGAATAGCCACAATTTAACATGGCTGCCACTCAATGCCAGTGCAATGCCGCGTAAACAGAAAGTGAGGTCTTGTTGCTTAAAGCATTAACCCTTTGACATTCTACTTAATATGCATGCCCCCTAAGTCAGCGGACACAAATAATATGCATACCCTAACATAATGGTGAATAGCCACAATTTAACATGACTGCCACTCGACGTCAATGCAACGCTGCATAAACAGGAAGTGAGGTCTCATTGCTTAAAGCATCGGGCATAGCAATGACATGTATCCAGAACTATCAAAAGAACAGCTGTATGTACGCCCATCAGCCATAAGCCAGACTGGACCTGGCCGGGTTTAAATAGTGCAGAGGAATTCTAGGAGGAAAGACAAGGTCGGTCGATGCAATGCTTCTCTCAGACTCAAGCAACTGTAACTTTTATTTTATTGACACTGTTGATCATAACATTCTGTCAACCAGGTAAGACAGCATAGGGGTCTGTCACTGGCATGGTTTTCAAACTACCTCACTGGTCGGGTGCAATGTGTGAAATCTGAACACCTTTTCTCACAGCCCCTCCCTGTCACAAAGGGTGTACCTCAGGGCTCAATCCTGTCTCACACTCTTTTTCCCATTTACATAAATGATATTGCCTGCTCTGCTACAGACTCATCTATCCATCTCTATGCTGATGACAGTACTCTATGCCGTTGGACCCTCCCCAGATCTGGTACTCGCATCACTTCAAGATAGTTTCAGTAAGATCCAGTAGGCCTTTCCCTCTTTAAACCTCCTGCTTAACACCAGCAAGATCAAGGTCATGTGGTTTGGGAGGAAGGGCCCCCACCCCCCCTAGGCCGAAATATCACCACCCTCGATGGGGCTGTTCTAGACCAGGTCACTGAATATAAATACCTGGGTATCTGGCTAGATAACACCCTGTCGTTCTCACTCCACATTAACAGACTACAATCTAAGATCAAATCAAAACTTAGTTTCTTGTACAGATTGCGCTCTACCCTTACACCCTCTGCCAAATTACCCCTTGTCCAAATGACAATACTACCAATGCTAGACTATGGTGACGTCATTTACAGGTCAACATGCAAGGGCACACTTCAAAAGCTTGATGTCTTCTACCACTCCGCCATTCGGTGTGCCGCAAATGTTCCTTTCAAAACACACCACTGCACACTTTACTCCTCTGTCAACTGGCCATCCTTGCACACCCCTCGTAATACCCACTGGCTCATGCTCATTTATAAAACCCTCCTTGGTCTGTCCCCTCCCTACCTATGTCACTTGCTACAAATCTCATCAGCTGCCTACAACACCCGGTCAGCTCACCACATTCTCCTGAAAACTAATAGGTCAATTAGTGAATTAGTGAACTTAATGATGGCTGCTACAGCCAATGACTGGAACAATTTACAAAAAACACTTAAACTGGACACTTTCATTTCCAAATCAGCCTTTAAGGTCTCCGTCATGGACATTCTCATGGACACATGTAACTGTTTCTCGTCTCACTGCTAGCTGTTACTGTCTTGCCTGTGTCCACATTTCTCCTGTGTCAGTTTATGTTTTGGTTGTGGTTGTTGTTGCTGTTGTTGTAAATAATCATTGTATCTTGTGCGTTTAACATGTTTTACTCCTTTGACCCCCCATGCTGCTGCTGCTGCACTGCTTGTTTTACCTGCCTGTCATAATGCTTGTGTTTTACTACTCCTGTTGTGTTGTGCCTGATGTGTACAGTATGGAACCTGCCTGTCTGTGTTGTGCTTGATATGTGTGCTGCAAGTAGTTCATATGTTTTTATGTTTGGATGTCTGCTGTTGTCTTTCCATGCTGTCTGTCTGTACTGTTGTGGTTGTGGCTGTTGTCCTTTAACTTGATTTTTCTTTCACAGCCCCCTTTCCCCCCTCCCTCAAGAAGCTTGTGCTTTTTGCCAGGCCATCACTGTAAATAAGAATTTGTTCTTAATGATTTTACCTGGTTAATTAAAGATTAAATAAAAAATAAATAAATAAAACCAACAGGAGTAAGATTGGGAATTATTAAATATATGATCGGGGTCCAAGCACTTTGTGAAGAGGTGTCAAAAATAGGATTTGGAAAAGGAGCAGAAGACCAGTGAAGCAAAGGTGCAGATGACTTGATTGAGCAGGAATTTGTCTAGCCCAAGAACCATCAACATGTTGCTCAATACTTGTGTGTGTGTGTTGAAATAAAGGCCAGTTCATCTCAGTGCTGTAAATGAACAACCTAATGATTGTTCAACTGAAATGGTATAATTCCATTTGGAATGGAATCACTTGAACACGTCACCCTACACTTTGCAATAAAGACAACCACCTTATCAGTCAACAACTGAGCAAATCAGATCACCATTGTGTACAAGCATGAAAAATAGAGACATGGCTAAAAGGTTTAAACGGGATGAATTATAAATTGAATGAAATTCTGTTTACTTAAAGGAGTAGTAAAGGGAAAATGCATGTTTAGCCCTGTTTTAAGGTTACTTATGATCATATACAATGGTTCAGATCAAAACGTTGACAAAGCTAGGATTTTCGAGAAAGTTGATAATTGCTCTACCACCATTTTGGTCATCTTGAAAAATCATTCAAAAACATGTTAAACTCTCGATTTCAAAGACAAGAAACTCACCTAGGTATTAGTTGGCGTTCTGACATATAATACGCCATAAAGTAAGATTCTAGTTCATCTGGAAAGGCTTTTTTAAAAATTTAGCATAGAACTATTTAGTCGCAGCACATACGTGTGTAAACTTCCGCAAACTAGGTAGCCTAGCAACATAAACAATAACAATAGCTACCGTAAGTAGTTCCGCTTCCTGAATCCCCTCTGCGGATTGATCTACACATCTACAACGGTCGCTTCAATACAAGTCAATGGATTTCATGAAGTGGTCAATAAAACCCTACAGGATTCATACTTTGCGGCGAATTTGATGTCAGAACACCAACGGACACCAATTACACCCTCAGTGAGCTTCTTGTCTTTGAAATCGAGAGTTGAACATGTTTTTGAATGATTTTTCAAGATGCCCATCCACATCCATGTATGACCAAAACGGTGGTAGAGTAATTATCAACTTTCTCGAAAATGCTAGTTTTGTCAATGTTTTGATCTGAACCATTGTATTTGATCATAAGTAACCTTAAAACAGGGCTAAACATGCATTTTCCCTTTACTACTCCTTTAAGTTGAATATATAGCCTACTTTTTGTATTTATTTTGCACATATTGGATATTTGAGATTTGTCACAGGAGATTGAGAAATTGAGCTTGAAAATGAACAAAGTAGCACAGGATATGGCATATAAACTTTTAAATCACAATCACAACAGATGGGCAGAAACAGGAACATCTAACCAAGGGGCCGGAGTAACCTGGGGTATGAACTGTTAACCTCTGAATCTGAAGAGGAGGTGAATTACCACCAGGAACAGAGGCTTTTCACATACCACAACTTGCGGCAATGATATTGTATGTGCAAAACCTTTAAAGCACAAGCGTTCACAACAGATGCTACCACTGCATTGTTTCTAATTAAACACATATTAGTTAGCTAGCATAGCTTCTTCTACTTCTGAGGTAAACTGACATAAGCTAGGGCCTAGCCGTAGCAACCTGGGGATTTGAACCGTTAACCTCTGATTCTCCAGAGAAGGTGAATTACCACTGCGCCACCAGGAACACAGGCTGTTCACATACTGTAGCACAACTTGAGGCAATAATATTACATGTGCAAAACTGGGTTATTTCTCTTTAAAAAATTTAAATCATTATATTTTTCGGGTTTGTTGTCAAATATTTTGGTGAAATTTGTTAAAAGATTAGATGAAATAGAAAATGTGCATACAGTAAAAATTACTGCAAGATACTGAATATTGTTGAGTATTCATTTATTGACTAATCTGAACACCATTTTAAACACTTGATATGTAGTATCCAAAGAGTGTTGTTCTGGTTCATGGTAATATATCTATGAATAAAGACTTTTGGAGATGTAGACGTTGACTGATTTTACATATTCTGAAAAATATAGTGACAGACTTCTGAATTGACCATAAGTTGTAGTGAGGCAAACTTTTCTCACAGTTCAGTGGAAGTGCTGAAAAAAATTCTGATGGGTAGGAAGCACGGGTGATTTATTTTGATTTTTTGAAGTTTGGAATGTGAAATGTCTAGAAATGTAGATTTGTTGTAAAAAAAAAAAAAAAACACGCCCTCTTTATTCAATCATTACCAAAGTTTATGCATCGACTGAGTAATGGCACTCGATCATGCGAGCCAAATTTGGTGCGAATCCATGTAGCAAATTACGAGATATAAACTTTTTGCATTTGTGGGGCCCCCTATTGGCAGAATATCCCAAAACTGCGTATCGAAGCTTGGACCTAGCGTCCAAAGACATACACCAAGTTTGGTTACAATCGCTTTATCCATTTTTGATTTATGAACATTTATGTAAAATTGAACTTAACGACACAGGTTTAAAGATGCGCCATTTCAAAATGGATCAAAGTATCAACATTTCTTTGGTAACTTTACTTCAGCAAAGTCCGTAGATGATCCTGCCAAATTTTCGGGACAATTGGCCCAACGGTTTCCGACGAGTTCGTTGAAATAGGTTTTTGAGAAAATTGAAGAAAAGTCCCAAAATGTTAAATTTTTTGTGCATAAGACCATTGGAGTAAAGATGCAGATTAAAATACTGTAAGGATTTTGATTGTGCGCCAAGCCGTTCTTGAGATAATTGTGAAAACATAAACATGATTGTTATAGCGCCATCTTGAGGTCAATGAGTGCCATTTTATGTGCCTGAGTAGTAGGTGGGATATTCAACTGTGAGTTTTGAGCATACAGTTTTTGCTGCACAAACACTTTTAGGGGAGAAAAATAAGAAAGAAAGAAAGAAAGAAAAAGAAAGAAAGAAAGAAAGAAAGAAAGAAAGAAAGAAAGAAAGAAAGAAAGAAAGAAAGAAAGAAAGAAAGAAAGAAAGAAAGAACTTGAACAAAAGCAATAGGGGTCTAACCCTAACCCTAACCCTAATGCTGTGTTCACACCGGGTGCGAATTTTTCCTGCGGCGCGGCGAGTTTACATAGAAAGTCAATACAATTCGCGCGTACTGGGCGGCGGGCGGCACGGGCGGCGCGAATCGCAGAACTCGTCGCGCGGTGGCCAGGATTCGCCGTGCGGCGACATTCGCAAAAGTTCAATTTTTTTAACTTTCTGCGGCGGATTCGCACGGCGAACCATTGATCCCGCGGCGAGATTGAGCGAACTGGCCGGCGCAAATTTTCTCGCCGCGCCTGGTGTGAACACAGCATAACAAAAGCAATAAGTGTCCAGCCGCAGCAGCGGCTGCTTGGACCCCTAATTACTGTCAATAGACTCACTGAATTAGCTACCCCGTATTAAACACAAACAAACAAAACCCTCTGGAATATGTAGGGGTGGGTCGTATGCCCACCTCCCTTGTTCTCTGTAAAGCGCATTGTGTTGCCTCTGGGTATTAAATGCGCTATACAAATAAAGCTTTGATTGATTGATTGATTGATTGATTGATTGACAAAACACACACACGTACACACACACACACACTCACACACTCAATGCCCTTGACTCTGTGCCTCTGTGTTCCCCTCAGATAGAGATTGGAACATTGGCTCCACCTGACTATAACTACCCTGCCCCAGGAGCTTCTCTCGAAGAGGAGGAAGAGGAAGAGGAGGAGGAGGAAGAGGAGGGAGAGGAAGAGGAGGAAGAGGAGGAGGTGGAGGCAGAGGCACAAGAGATGCCCCTCAAACCACAGCTCATCCCTCGGGTATCAGAGGGCTCTGGGATTCTCATGGGACCCAACACACAGAAAGGTCTGAACACACACACACACACACGCACACACACACACACACACAGAAGAAAGACACCTCGAAGAAAACACAATCCTTCCTTCAAACCCCGACTGGCGGGCCAACCTCTCTTCCAAACCATCCTCTTCTCTGTGCATGAGTTTCATTTAACTAGCTGTGATTGGTTAAATGTTATTTTGCTACACCACCATGTGTCTCCTAACGTCTCCCCCTAATCGTTGATGTAAACGTGACTGTCTGAGGCCTGGTGTGTCTGGTCCGGCCTGTCTGTCTGTCTTACTAACACCTCACCTTGTCTCCACCAAGAGGAGGAGCTGCGCCTGACGCCCATTGACATCCTTCACATCTCCGGGGACTTTGGGGGTTCCGTGGGTTCTGGAGCTTCTGGTGCCTCTGAGGCCTCTAGTGGTTCCGGGGACCTCCTGGCCTCTGGGTCTGGCGGTTCCGGTGACCTCCTGGCCTCTGGGTCTGACGGTTCCGGTGACCTCCTGGCCTCTGGGTCTGGCGGTTCCGGTGACCTCCTGGCCTCTGGGTCTGGGGGCTCCGGCGACCTCCTGGGTTCCGGGGCCTCTGGGGACCTTAGTTCTGGGGCTTCGGGGGACCTTGGCTCCGGGGGTTCTGGGGACCTTGGTTCCGGGCCCTCTGGGGACCTTGGCTCCGGAGTTTCCGGGGCTTCTGGGGACCTTGTTGGCTCAGGGGGTTCTGGGGATCCTCTGGGCTCTGCTTCGGGCTCTGGGGGCTCGGGAATAATACTGATATCTGGAGGTCAGTACCTACACTTCTATAGATGAATAGACGGGTGTCTCTTCACCCCTGGTCCGAGATGACCCCACCGTGCACTGGCCTCTGTTCCAGATCACTGCTAACACACCTAATGCAGCCAAGGGTCTATCTTGGATCAGCGGTGAAGAGCACTAGAATAGACCAGAGTGTAGTTGGTGCCTGGGTATAGCTTTTCTAATAGAGAATAAGTTAAGTAGGAAAAAAAAAAATATATATATTATCTCTATCATTCTGTAATGCTACATTTCCATTTAACGGTTTCCTACTGGTTAAATGTGTTGATAATCCCTAATATCGCTGTGTTGTATGAGTTGTTGTCATCATTGCTTTGTTACTTACCGGCATTGATCATTTCACTCCATCGTCCTGCCCATTTATCATTGCATTTGTGTTACCTGTAATCATTGTCAATCTAACCTAATGTCTCATCTGTGAGTGTGATTGATTGATTGATTGATTGATTGCTTGCTTTATTGACTGTCCCTCCCACCAATGAGAAGCACTAACCTGTCTCCTAACCCTGCCCTTTGGCTCTAACAAGAGGAGGAGCTGCCCCTCATCCCTGAAACGCCCCCCCAGGAGGCGGCAGGTGCTTCTGGGGAGTCTGGTGCTTCTGGGGAGTCCGTCGCCTCTGGGGAGTCGGGGGCCTCGGGGGAGTCGGGGTCCTTGGGGGAGTCGGGGGCCTCGGGGGAGTCGGGGACCTCGGGGGGCTCTGGGGATCCGGGTGTCACTCTAATCCCTGACCCTGGAGAAGGTCAGTACCAGTCGTAATGTAGAGACCTGTAGGGACCTGTAGCGGACCAGTAGCGGACCAGTAGGGACCTGTAGGGACCTGTAGGGACCTGTAGGGACCTGTAGGGACCTGTAGCGGACCAGTAGGGACCTGTAGGGACCTGTAGCGGACCAGTAGGGACCTGTAGGGACCTGTAGGGACCTGTAGGGACCTGTAGAGACCTGTAGGGACCTGTAGGGACCTGTAGCGGACCTGTAGGGACCTGTAGCGGACCAGTAGGGACCTGTAGCGGACCTGTAGGGACCTGTAGCGGACCTGTAGGGACCTGTAGCGGACCAGTAGGGACCTGTAGCGGACCTGTAGGGACCTGTAGCGGACCTGTAGGGACCTGTAGCGGACCTGTAGCGGACCTGTAGGGACCTGTAGGGACCTGTAGGGACCTGTAGCGGACCTGTAGGGACCTGTAGCGGACCAGTAGGGACCTGTAGCGGACCAGTAGGGACCTGTAGCGGACCTGTAGGGACCTGTAGGGACCTGTAGCGGACCAGTAGGGACCTGTAGGGACCTGTAGCGGACCTGTAGGGACCTGTAGGGACCTGTAGGGACCTGTAGGGACCTGTAGCGGACCTGTAGGGACCTGTAGCGGACCTGTAGGGACCTGTAGCGGACCTGTAGCGTACCTGTAGGGACCTGTAGGGACCTGTAGGGACCAGTAGGGACCTGTAGGGACCTGTAGGGACCTGTAGCGGACCTGTAGCGGACCTGTAGGGACCTGTAGGGACCAGTAGGGACCTGTAGGGACCTGTAGGGACCTGTAGGGACCTGTAGCGGACCTGTAGGGACCTGTAGCGGACCTGTAGGGACCTGTAGCGGACCTGTAGCGGACCTGTAGGGACCTGTAGGGACCTGTAGGGACGTGGGTGTCTGTGGGGTCTGATGCAGGGAGACAACCAAGGCCACGTCCAGAGAGGCATCTGAGAGCAACGTCAGAGAGAGAGAGAAGTGTGTAATCTGAGAGATTAACATCATGGAAGTTTGTAATCTAATCTGTAATGTGAGTTCAGATGGCTAAGCACGGTTATCAGAGTTCCATTTGATTGTTGGTCATTTGGACTGTTGACATTTTTATAACTGGCTTTGTCAAGATTCAACGTGTCAGATTTAACGTCTCGCAATGAGGCGGATGGACATATATTCTATATTATCACAAATAAGTAGCTGGTTAGATGTTAAGAGGACAAAATACTTTAATGTGGTTGTGTGAGGCCAATTTTTCATGGATAACAAATATTCTGACAATAACCAGATCAACACTCCATCCTGAGATTTCCATTTAACTATCTCCTACCAGTTAAATGTGTCATAAACATCGTTAACATTGCTTACCTGTATGTGTGCTACTGATCACTGAGGCAAGCTGAGCGGCTTTGCCAGATGCTGTGCCCCTGTTCTAACCCGTCTCCCCTCGACTCCTCGTCTTCTGTCTAACAAGAGGAGGAGCTGCTGCCGACTAGCCCCACCACCCCGCAGGAGGGTACCGGGGGGGCCGTGGGCTCGGGGGAGTCTGGCCTTGAGCCTGAGCCTGAGCCCGGGCCCGACACACGAGGTCAGTACCCACCCGAACCTGAGCCTGATGCTCTCGCTTATACATGAGGTCAGTACAGGCGCACCGCAGGCGCTGAAAACAAGGAAGGAACCCCCGTTCAATCAAAACCCTGAACCTGGGTTTCCAGAATTGTAACTTCATCTTCATCTGTTACAGCTGGTCACAAACACTGTCCCAGTCAAATGCATCTGGAAGATGAACCATCAGTTCCAAGCTTATCATTTTTATTTTTATTTGAGATATGTTTTGCCTTGACCATTAATCCTACAGTGTAGGAGTCTCCGGCATTGGTATAGAATCAACTTTACCTCCATCTCATCTCCTCATGACGTACGGTGCCTGTAGCTCATAGCTGTCCCATCAGAACCTGAGTCACATCACCACACGGAGGTTAATGCACACCTGCAACTCAATGGTCCAATCACTGAGGCTGGTGGCTTCTTACAGTACCACACCTCAGACATACTGATCCGCCTTTCTCTCAAGTGCACAACTTCTTACTTCTATCTCCCTCTCCCTTCTCCCTCTCTTCTCCATCTTCTCTTCTCTGTCTTTCTCCATCCGTCCATCTTCCACCCCATCCCAGGTATGCCCACCTGTCTGCTGTGCACCTGTCTGGGTAGCTCTGTCTACTGTGACGACCTGAAGCTGGACAGCATCCCCCCTCTCCCCAAAGAGACCACTCACTTCTACGCCCGCTACAACAGGATCCAGAAGATCAGGAAGTCCGACTTCGCCAACATGAGTAGGTGTTGTGTTTCAGTAGGAGGGAGGGACTCTGCAGTGTTGGGCATTGAATGGGTGTGGATGTCAATTAGTGATGTCATCGGCATCATCCTACAACAAAGTTCAAAGTTCGATGTTCAGTACAAACCCCATTGATGAAAAAAAACAACCTACATTTGCAGCCCAAGAACATTTTGACAAGACTAACAAAATCCACCGACACAATCATTTCCCTTTCAGCAGTAGTGTGTGATCTCTTCTCTCCTCACAGACAAGCTGAAGAGGATTGATGTGACCGCCAATGAGATCTCCGCCATCGCCGAAGACGCGTTCAGCGGCCTCTCCGCCCTGGAGGAGCTGGTGATCCGGGAGAATGGTGTGGCCCAGCTGCCCGCGCTGCCCGCCTCCATGACCCTGGTGGATGCCAGCCACAACAACATCGGCGCCACGGGCATCCACAAAGAGGCCTTCAAGGTGCGTGACAGAAAAACAACAACAGCACGGCGTCGGCTCCGTATTGGTAGCGTGAAGCTTAACATGACCTAGGGTGGCCCGAATGGTGCAAAAGAGATAGAGTTTGGTATGTTTTTTTGCGTGGCTGTAAGCCAGTGCACCTAGGATAGCGTTTATCTGGTTGTCACTCCCTCCCTCCCTCCCTCCATCCGGTCAATGTTGACCTGCATTTCTGTGTTGGCACCACAAGAGGCAGTAGTCCCAGCACACCAAAATAAAGAAGGACACCAAAACATCAACCCGCTGATCTCCACTGCACAAGTAGAGTAGTGGTGGAAGCATTGGACTCCCACCCGGGAGATCGGGGTTGAAGGACCTGGTGGGGATGATTTTATGGGACTATACCCCAAACCTCCACATGTTCATCCTTTCACTCCAACCTTTACCCCTTGCCTTAGAGGTCAGATCCTGTCCCAACCCCAATCCTTATTCTAACCCCAACCCACACTCCTTCCCTTATAGGTCAGATCCTATCCTAACCCCAACCCTTATTCTAACCCCAACCCACACTAGGGACTGGAAGGACACCAAAACATCAACTCGCCGATCTCCACTGCACAAGTAGAGTAGTGGTGAGAGCATTGGATTCCCACCCGCGAGATCGGGGTTCAAGGCCCCGGTGGGGATGACTTTATAGGACTATACCTGAAAACTCCACATGTTCATCCTTTCACTCCAACCTTTACCCCTTCCCTTATAGGTCAGATCCTGTCCCAACCTTAACCCTCATTCTATGTTAATGCTCAGAATCCTCTCACAGGGGACATTTTGGACAAGACCATAGACTGCCTGGCGGAAACGTTTCTCTCTCTATTTTTCCAGGACATGTCGGGCCTGCTGTACCTGTACCTCACAGACAACCACATCGACCACATCCCTGTGCCCCTCCCAGACAGCCTGCGCTCGCTGCATCTACAGGTACCTTCTTTTCTTCTGCTTGGGAACCTACAAGGGAGGCGTGTATCTCGGGAGGTAGCAGGCCGGCTGGGCATCGGAAGGTCCCCGGTTCGATCCCCACTCCTGGCAGTGTGCCGAAGTGTTCTTGAGCAAGACACTGAACCCCGAACTCGCTCACTCGATGTTCTCGCCGTGTTCGCAAGGGTTTCACCCCATAAAGAACCCAATATGAAAAACATGCAGAAGAGCAGATGCTAATGATGGTGAAGACGGACAGGAGCATTGAATTGGTCCCTAAGGGGGAAGGACGATGGGATAAGGAAAAGAATTTGGTGGACGCTCCAGTCAATTTGTGTGTGTGTGTGTGTGTGTGTGTGTGTGTGTGTGTGTGTGTGTGTGTCGCCTACCTTACGCACCAGTTAGTGTGATGCGTGTTTCACTGCGTGACAAATAAAAAGATGTATGATGACGTAAGCAGGGCCAACACTGTCCCCTGGGGGTCGATGAAGGGAGTATTGGCTCTAGTGGGTTTACAGCGGGTGCACCAAGTTTGACAGTGTAAACTGATCACCATTTTCATCGTATGAATGTAATAGTGATACACAATGGGATTAATGTGTTTCAGGTATTCTATTCTTTGTGGAGGAGCAAGGAATCTGTCCAGACGGTCATCGTAATCTGTCCAGGCAGTAGTATTCCGTATGCTCATGTGTGACGCACTGTCAGCTTTTTAAAGGATACTCTCTGATTTATTTGTGGCTGTTTTGTTTTGTAGCGTAATAACATCCAGATGATGCACGAGGACACGTTCTGCAACCTGAAAGACTTCAACTACATCAGGAACGCTCTGGAGGACGTCCGCCTGGACGGGAACCCCATTAACCTCAGCAGAACCCCACAGGCCTACATCTGCCTGCCCCGCGTGCCCGTCGGGGACCTCATCTGACCACACACACACACACTCACACACACTCACACACACACAATTGCACATTTCACTGACACAAAACACATACATACAGACATTCAAGTGACAACAAATAGACAACAACATACAACATACGAAACACATGCTCAGGCACACGTATGACTCAACATGTGCACCACAACTAGCATGTGCAGGCACACTTCCATATCTCCACTTTGTTATCTAAGGTAATACACATGTACATACCACACACACACACACACACACACACACACACAGGCCTCCTCAGCAGGCTACCATTCTATTGTGCCTATGCTGAACGGCGATCTGCACATACACACACAATCATCTACCTTCCTATCACTAACAAGATTATTTAAGCCTACTGGTTCCATTCAAACATACACACAAACACACACACAATCATACATTCACACATACACACACACACCAGGGCAGAGAGAGAGAGAGAGAGAGAGAGAGAGAGTCTACCTCTCCCTCTAACACAGACGTTTGTCAGAAGCCAAACTGTTCCGCAACTTGATTAAAAAGAGAACAATCGAGTTCTGATGAATCTATTTTATTGATCAAGCAATCTTCGCAAACATCCCGCTGGTTTTGTTTATGTATTTCTGACTGGCAATGACAACCAGTAATATTGTTTAAATATGTTTGTTTTATAAAGATAAAAATAATATTAATATTAAAGATGAATCTAACACTTTTGGAAATGTTCATTCTAACTAGCAGAATCAAACTGAAGCTGGTGCTTACTGAAGGTAAATTGAGTATCTAATGCAATAAAAGAAGCATTGAAACACAAGCATTTGTTGTAAAGTCTGTACTGTAATATAAAAATATATATATTCAGAAACCTTTTTTTACATGAACTGCAATATTTGGTATATGACATTTCAAAGTGATGTTTTAACCATGCACAATAGCCTATACATAGACCGTTAAAGACTATTGTATGACTTTGGGAGGGGGGGCGGGTGTTATGGGTGTGGATGGGTTAAAGAATAATAACTATAATAGCTTGCTATTGTGTGCTTTGTATGGAAATACCACAATTGAATAAAGATGTTTTGATGACCTCTCCAACATGGGAGTGGCTTAACGTTTTCATTGAAAACTTATCAGTGTGTTTTTATATGAAGCGACATACCTAGAAATGAACAGCTAAACCAAACCAATTGCTCTGCTACAACTGTATTACAGTTATACTAATCACAGGCTAGCATGTTAGCTTAGAAACATGAGAAGTTAATCTCAACGGAATATTCGCCAAAAAGCTTTGACACACATTATCATAGGGGTCGTTGAAAATGACAACATTTTTTTAACATAAAATAAAATACAACAATTTTCCAAATGTATGTGAATAGCATAAATACACGTTCAGATCTCACAGAGTTTCAATAAGCTTGTGAAACAGGCTGAGAAATCTCTCCCTGCGCTCCAGGGCCTCGGGGTTGGGGTGAGGGTCAGGGCTGGACTCTGGCTCCCTTCCTGTTCCGGCCGCTGTCCTCTGGTGCTCCTCCTTCCTCCTCTCCAGCTCCTCCCTCTCTCTCTTCAGGGTGCGTCTGTCCCTGCTGAGCATGGCCATGTCCTTCTCCACCCCCCCCCTCTCTCTCTCCAGCACCGCTCTCTCTCTCTCCATGGCCGCTCTCTCTCTCTCCAGAGAGGCCTGGTCTCGGTACAAGGCTGCCATCTCCCTCTCCATCCCCGCTCTCTCTCTCTCCAGGACCCGCCTCTCCCTCTCCAACACCTCTCTGTCTCTCTCCAGCGTCACCCTCTCTCTGTCCAGCAGGGCTCTCTCGCTGTCCACCTCGTCCACCTCCTGGTGCATCTCTCTGCTCCCCCCTCCCTCTTCCTCCTCCTCCTCCTCCTCCTCCTCCCTGCTAATGAGGACTTCGATCTCCGACCCGCCCCCTGCCCGCAGAGCCGGCCTCTTCCTGGGCCTGCTGGCGGGCAGGAAGTGGTGGTCTCCGGCGCCGGGAGCGGCGAGGACGGGGGCGCTGCCGGCCAGACGGCCCTCCAGGGCGTCGCTCATCAGGGTGAAGTAGGGCCACTGGTCCGGCCACGCCTTCACGCCCTCCAGAGGGAACTTCAGATCCTGCCAACCAGAGAGCAGAGACAAGACCCTGGTCAGACCACCTGACCACCGGAGACTAACGCAGACGTGACACCATGATGGTCAGCAGGGTCTGGACATGTTCTCCCTAGGGGAGAGGAGGGCATGACGGGTAAGAGAGAGGAAGGACCACCTTGTACTTCTTCTTCAGGTTGTCCCACTTCTTGCTGGCCTGGCTGTGGGTCATGACCCCCTGCAGTCCCATGTGCTTCAGGATGGCCCTGCAGGAGCCACAGGGAGTCACAGGCGCTGTGTTAGTGCATGTATGCATCAGGTCATGTGTGCATCAGGTCATGTGTGTATCAGGTCATGTGTGTATCAGATCATGTGTGTATCAGGTCATGTGTGTATCAGATCATGTGTGTATCAGATCATGTGTGTATCAGATCATGTGTGTATCAGGTCATGTGTGTATCAGATCATGTGTGTATCAGGTCATGTGTGTATCAGATCATGTGTGTATCAGATCATGTGTGTATCTCCCTCTCCCTTCTCCCTCTCTTCTCCATCTTCTCTTCTCTGTCTTTCTCCATCTGTCCATCTTCCACCCCATCCCAGGTATGCCCACCTGTCTGCTGTGCACCTGTCTGGGTAGCTCTGTCTACTGTGACGACCTGAAGCTGGACAGCATCCCCCCTCTCCCCAAAGAGACCACTCACTTCTACGCCCGCTACAACAGGATCCAGAAGATCAGGAAGTCCGACTTCGCCAACATGAGTAGGTGTTGTGTTTCAGTAGGAGGGAGGGACTCTGCAGTGTTGGGCATTGAATGGGTGTGGATGTCAATTAGTGATGTCATCGGCATCATCCTACAACAAAGTTCAAAGTTCGATGTTCAGTATAAACCCCACTGATGAAAAAAAACAACCTACATTTGCAGCCCAAGAACATTTTGACAAGACTAACAAAATCCACCGACACAATCATTTCCCTTTCAGCAGTAGTGTGTGATCTCTTCTCTCCTCACAGACAAGCTGAAGAGGATTGATGTGACCGCCAATGAGATCTCCGCCATCGCCGAAGACGCGTTCAGCGGCCTCTCCGCCCTGGAGGAGCTGGTGATCCGGGAGAATGGTGTGGCCCAGCTGCCCGCGCTGCCCGCCTCCATGACCCTGGTGGATGCCAGCCACAACAACATCGGCGCCACGGGCATCCACAAAGAGGCCTTCAAGGTGCGTGACAGAAAAACAACAACAGCACGGCGTCGGCTCCGTATTGGTAGCGTGAAGCTTAACATGACCTAGGGTGGCCCGAATGGTGCAAAAGAGATAGAGTTTGGTATGTTTTTTTGCGTGGCTGTAAGCCAGTGCACCTAGGATAGCGTTTATCTGGTTGTCACTCCCTCCCTCCCTCCCTCCATCCGGTCAATGTTGACCTGCATTTCTGTGTTGGCACCACAAGAGGCAGTAGTCCCAGCACACCAAAATAAAGAAGGACACCAAAACATCAACCCGCTGATCTCCACTGCACAAGTAGAGTAGTGGTGGAAGCATTGGACTCCCACCCGGGAGATCGGGGTTGAAGGACCTGGTGGGGATGATTTTATGGGACTATACCCCAAACCTCCACATGTTCATCCTTTCACTCCAACCTTTACCCCTTGCCTTAGAGGTCAGATCCTGTCCCAACCCCAATCCTTATTCTAACCCCAACCCACACTCCTTCCCTTATAGGTCAGATCCTATCCTAACCCCAACCCTTATTCTAACCCCAACCCACACTAGGGACTGGAAGGACACCAAAACATCAACTCGCCGATCTCCACTGCACAAGTAGAGTAGTGGTGAGAGCATTGGATTCCCACCCGCGAGATCGGGGTTCAAGGCCCCGGTGGGGATGACTTTATAGGACTATACCTGAAAACTCCACATGTTCATCCTTTCACTCCAACCTTTACCCCTTCCCTTATAGGTCAGATCCTGTCCCAACCTTAACCCTCATTCTATGTTAATGCTCAGAATCCTCTCACAGGGGACATTTTGGACAAAACCATAGACTGCCTGGCGGAAACGTTTCTCTCTCTATTTTTCCAGGACATGTCGGGCCTGCTGTACCTGTACCTCACAGACAACCACATCGACCACATCCCTGTGCCCCTCCCAGACAGCCTGCGCTCGCTGCATCTACAGGTACCTTCTTTTCTTCTGCTTGGGAACCTACAAGGGAGGCGTGTAGCTCGGGAGGTAGCAGGCCGGCTGGGCATCGGAAGGTCCCCGGTTCGATCCCCACTCCTGGCAGTGTGCCGAAGTGTTCTTGAGCAAGACACTGAACCCCGAACTCGCTCACTCGATGTTCTCGCCGTGTTCGCAAGGGTTTCACCCCATAAAGAACCCAATATGAAAAACATGCAGAAGAGCAGATGCTAATGCTGTCCGTCCCTGGTGAAGACGGACAGGAGCATTGAATTGGTCCCTAAGGGGGAAGGACGATGGGATAAGGAAAAGAATTTGGTGGACGCTCCAGTCAATTTGTGTGTGTGTGTGTGTGTGTGTGTGTGTGTGTGTGTGTGTGTGTGTGTGTGTGTGTGTGTGTGTGTGTGTGTGTGTGTGTGTGTGTGTGTGTGTGTGTGTGTGTGTGTGTCGCCTACCTTACACGCCAGTTAGTGTGATGCGTGTTTCACTGCGTGACAAATAAAAAGATGTATGATGACGTAAGCAGGGCCAACACTGTCCCCTGGGGGTCGATGAAGGGAGTATTGGCTCTAGTGGGTTTACAGCGGGTGCACCAAGTTTGACAGTGTAAACTGATCACCATTTTCATCGTATGAATGTAATAGTGATACACAATGGGATTAATGTGTTTCAGGTATTCTATTCTTTGTGGAGGAGCAAGGAATCTGTCCAGACGGTCATCGTAATCTGTCCAGGCAGTAGTATTCCGTATGCTCATGTGTGACGCACTGTCAGCTTTTTAAAGGATACTCTCTGATTTATTTGTGGCTGTTTTGTTTTGTAGCGTAATAACATCCAGATGATGCACGAGGACACGTTCTGCAACCTGAAAGACTTCAACTACATCAGGAACGCTCTGGAGGACGTCCGCCTGGACGGGAACCCCATTAACCTCAGCAGAACCCCACAGGCCTACATCTGCCTGCCCCGCGTGCCCGTCGGGGACCTCATCTGACCACACACACACACACTCACACACACTCACACACACACAATTGCACATTTCACTGACACAAAACACATACATACAGACATTCAAGTGACAACAAATAGACAACATACAACATACGAAACACATGCTCAGGCACACGTATGACTCAACATGTGCACCACAACTAGCATGTGCAGGCACACTTCCATATCTCCACTTTGTTATCTAAGGTAATACACATGTACATACCACACACACACACACACACACACACACACACACAGGCCTCCTCAGCAGGCTACCATTCTATTGTGCCTATGCTGAACGGCGATCTGCACATACACACACAATCATCTACCTTCCTATCACTAACAAGATTATTTAAGCCTACTGGTTCCATTCAAACATACACACAAACACACACACAATCATACATTCACACATACACACACACACCAGGGCAGAGAGAGAGAGCGAGAGAGAGAGAGTCTACCTCTCCCTCTAACACAGAGACGTTTGTCAGAAGCCAAACTGTTCCGCAACTTGATTAAAAAGAGAACAATCGAGTTCTGATGAATCTATTTTATTGATCAAGCAATCTTCGCAAACATCCCGCTGGTTTTGTTTATGTATTTCTGACTGGCAATGACAACCAGTAATATTGTTTAAATATGTTTGTTTTATAAAGATAAAAATAATATTAATATTAAAGATGAATCTAACACTTTTGGAAATGTTCATTCTAACTAGCAGAATCAAACTGAAGCTGGTGCTTACTGAAGGTAAATTGAGTATCTAATGCAATAAAAGAAGCATTGAAACACAAGCATTTGTTGTAAAGTCTGTACTGTAATATAAAAATATATATATTCAGAAACCTTTTTTTACATGAACTGCAATATTTGGTATATGACATTTCAAAGTGATGTTTTAACCATGCACAATAGCCTATACATAGACCGTTAAAGACTATTGTATGACTTTGGGAGGGGGGGCGGGTGTTATGGGTGTGGATGGGTTAAAGAATAATAACTATAATAGCTTGCTATTGTGTGCTTTGTATGGAAATACCACAATTGAATAAAGATGTTTTGATGACCTCTCCAACATGGGAGTGGCTTAACGTTTTCATTGAAAACTTATCAGTGTGTTTTTATATGAAGCGACATACCTAGAAATGAACAGCTAAACCAAACCAATTGCTCTGCTACAACTGTATTACAGTTATACTAATCACAGGCTAGCATGTTAGCTTAGAAACATGAGAAGTTAATCTCAACGGAATATTCGCCAAAAAGCTTTGACACACATTATCATAGGGGTCGTTGAAAATGACAACATTTTTTTAACATAAAATAAAATACAACAATTTTCCAAATGTATGTGAATAGCATAAATACACGTTCAGATCTCACAGAGTTTCAATAAGCTTGTGAAACAGGCTGAGAAATCTCTCCCTGCGCTCCAGGGCCTCGGGGTTGGGGTGAGGGTCAGGGCTGGACTCTGGCTCCCTTCCTGTTCCGGCCGCTGTCCTCTGGTGCTCCTCCTTCCTCCTCTCCAGCTCCTCCCTCTCTCTCTTCAGGGTGCGTCTGTCCCTGCTGAGCATGGCCATGTCCTTCTCCACCCCCCCCCTCTCTCTCTCCAGCACCGCTCTCTCTCTCTCCATGGCCGCTCTCTCTCTCTCCAGAGAGGCCTGGTCTCGGTACAAGGCTGCCATCTCCCTCTCCATCCCCGCTCTCTCTCTCTCCAGGACCCGCCTCTCCCTCTCCAACACCTCTCTGTCTCTCTCCAGCGTCACCCTCTCTCTGTCCAGCAGGGCTCTCTCGCTGTCCACCTCGTCCACCTCCTGGTGCATCTCTCTGCTCCCCCCTCCCTCTTCCTCCTCCTCCTCCTCCTCCTCCTCCCTGCTAATGAGGACTTCGATCTCCGACCCGCCCCCTGCCCGCAGAGCCGGCCTCTTCCTGGGCCTGCTGGCGGGCAGGAAGTGGTGGTCTCCGGCGCCGGGAGCGGCGAGGACGGGGGCGCTGCCGGCCAGACGGCCCTCCAGGGCGTCGCTCATCAGGGTGAAGTAGGGCCACTGGTCCGGCCACGCCTTCACGCCCTCCAGAGGGAACTTCAGATCCTGCCAACCAGAGAGCAGAGACAAGACCCTGGTCAGACCACCTGACCACCGGAGACTAACGCAGACGTGACACCATGATGGTCAGCAGGGTCTGGACATGTTCTCCCTAGGGGAGAGGAGGGCATGACGGGTAAGAGAGAGGAAGGACCACCTTGTACTTCTTCTTCAGGTTGTCCCACTTCTTGCTGGCCTGGCTGTGGGTCATGACCCCCTGCAGTCCCATGTGCTTCAGGATGGCCCTGCAGGAGCCACAGGGAGTCACAGGCGCTGTGTTAGTGCATGTATGCATCAGGTCATGTGTGCATCAGGTCATGTGTGTATCAGGTCATGTGTGTATCAGATCATGTGTGTATCAGGTCATGTGTGTATCAGATCATGTGTGTATCAGATCATGTGTGTATCAGATCATGTGTGTATCAGGTCATGTGTGTATCAGATCATGTGTGTATCAGGTCATGTGTGTATCAGATCATGTGTGTATCAGATCATGTGTGTATCTCCCTCTCCCTTCTCCCTCTCTTCTCCATCTTCTCTTCTCTGTCTTTCTCCATCTGTCCATCTTCCACCCCATCCCAGGTATGCCCACCTGTCTGCTGTGCACCTGTCTGGGTAGCTCTGTCTACTGTGACGACCTGAAGCTGGACAGCATCCCCCCTCTCCCCAAAGAGACCACTCACTTCTACGCCCGCTACAACAGGATCCAGAAGATCAGGAAGTCCGACTTCGCCAACATGAGTAGGTGTTGTGTTTTAGTAGGAGGGAGGGACTCTGCAGTGTTGGGCATTGAATGGGTGTGGATGTCAATTAGTGATGTCATCGGCATCATCCTACAACAAAGTTCAAAGTTCGATGTTCAGTATAAACCCCACTGATGAAAAAAAACAACCTTCATTTGCAGCCCAAGAACATTTTGACAAGACTAACAAAATCCACCGACACAATCATTTCCCTTTCAGCAGTAGTGTGTGATCTCTTCTCTCCTCACAGACAAGCTGAAGAGGATTGATGTGACCGCCAATGAGATCTCCGCCATCGCCGAAGACGCGTTCAGCGGCCTCTCCGCCCTGGAGGAGCTGGTGATCCGGGAGAATGGTGTGGCCCAGCTGCCCGCGCTGCCCGCCTCCATGACCCTGGTGGATGCCAGCCACAACAACATCGGCGCCACGGGCATCCACAAAGAGGCCTTCAAGGTGCGTGACAGAAAAACAACAACAGCACGGCGTCGGCTCCGTATTGGTAGCGTGAAGCTTAACATGACCTAGGGTGGCCCGAATGGTGCAAAAGAGATAGAGTTTGGTATGTTTTTTTGCGTGGCTGTAAGCCAGTGCACCTAGGATAGCGTTTATCTGGTTGTCACTCCCTCCCTCCCTCCCTCCATCCGGTCAATGTTGACCTGCATTTCTGTGTTGGCACCACAAGAGGCAGTAGTCCCAGCACACCAAAATAAAGAAGGACACCAAAACATCAACCCGCTGATCTCCACTGCACAAGTAGAGTAGTGGTGGAAGCATTGGACTCCCACCCGGGAGATCGGGGTTGAAGGACCTGGTGGGGATGATTTTATGGGACTATACCCCAAACCTCCACATGTTCATCCTTTCACTCCAACCTTTACCCCTTGCCTTAGAGGTCAGATCCTGTCCCAACCCCAATCCTTATTCTAACCCCAACCCACACTCCTTCCCTTATAGGTCAGATCCTATCCTAACCCCAACCCTTATTCTAACCCCAACCCACACTAGGGACTGGAAGGACACCAAAACATCAACTCGCCGATCTCCACTGCACAAGTAGAGTAGTGGTGAGAGCATTGGATTCCCACCCGCGAGATCGGGGTTCAAGGCCCCGGTGGGGATGACTTTATAGGACTATACCTGAAAACTCCACATGTTCATCCTTTCACTCCAACCTTTACCCCTTCCCTTATAGGTCAGATCCTGTCCCAACCTTAACCCTCATTCTATGTTAATGCTCAGAATCCTCTCACAGGGGACATTTTGGACAAAACCATAGACTGCCTGGCGGAAACGTTTCTCTCTCTATTTTTCCAGGACATGTCGGGCCTGCTGTACCTGTACCTCACAGACAACCACATCGACCACATCCCTGTGCCCCTCCCAGACAGCCTGCGCTCGCTGCATCTACAGGTACCTTCTTTTCTTCTGCTTGGGAACCTACAAGGGAGGCGTGTAGCTCGGGAGGTAGCAGGCCGGCTGGGCATCGGAAGGTCCCCGGTTCGATCCCCACTCCTGGCAGTGTGCCGAAGTGTTCTTGAGCAAGACACTGAACCCCGAACTCGCTCACTCGATGTTCTCGCCGTGTTCGCAAGGGTTTCACCCCATAAAGAACCCAATATGAAAAACATGCAGAAGAGCAGATGCTAATGCTGTCCGTCCCTGGTGAAGACGGACAGGAGCATTGAATTGGTCCCTAAGGGGGAAGGACGATGGGATAAGGAAAAGAATTTGGTGGACGCTCCAGTCAATTTGTGTGTGTGTGTGTGTGTGTGTGTGTGTGTGTGTGTGTGTGTGTGTGTGTGTGTGTGTGTGTGTGTGTGTGTGTGTGTGTGTGTGTGTGTGTGTGTGTGTGTGTGTGTGTGTGTCGCCTACCTTACACGCCAGTTAGTGTGATGCGTGTTTCACTGCGTGACAAATAAAAAGATGTATGATGACGTAAGCAGGGCCAACACTGTCCCCTGGGGGTCGATGAAGGGAGTATTGGCTCTAGTGGGTTTACAGCGGGTGCACCAAGTTTGACAGTGTAAACTGATCACCATTTTCATCGTATGAATGTAATAGTGATACACAATGGGATTAATGTGTTTCAGGTATTCTATTCTTTGTGGAGGAGCAAGGAATCTGTCCAGACGGTCATCGTAATCTGTCCAGGCAGTAGTATTCCGTATGCTCATGTGTGACGCACTGTCAGCTTTTTAAAGGATACTCTCTGATTTATTTGTGGCTGTTTTGTTTTGTAGCGTAATAACATCCAGATGATGCACGAGGACACGTTCTGCAACCTGAAAGACTTCAACTACATCAGGAACGCTCTGGAGGACGTCCGCCTGGACGGGAACCCCATTAACCTCAGCAGAACCCCACAGGCCTACATCTGCCTGCCCCGCGTGCCCGTCGGGGACCTCATCTGACCACACACACACACACTCACACACACTCACACACACACAATTGCACATTTCACTGACACAAAACACATACATACAGACATTCAAGTGACAACAAATAGACAACATACAACATACGAAACACATGCTCAGGCACACGTATGACTCAACATGTGCACCACAACTAGCATGTGCAGGCACACTTCCATATCTCCACTTTGTTATCTAAGGTAATACACATGTACATACCACACACACACACACACACACACACACACACACAGGCCTCCTCAGCAGGCTACCATTCTATTGTGCCTATGCTGAACGGCGATCTGCACATACACACACAATCATCTACCTTCCTATCACTAACAAGATTATTTAAGCCTACTGGTTCCATTCAAACATACACACAAACACACACACAATCATACATTCACACATACACACACACACCAGGGCAGAGAGAGAGAGCGAGAGAGAGAGAGTCTACCTCTCCCTCTAACACAGAGACGTTTGTCAGAAGCCAAACTGTTCCGCAACTTGATTAAAAAGAGAACAATCGAGTTCTGATGAATCTATTTTATTGATCAAGCAATCTTCGCAAACATCCCGCTGGTTTTGTTTATGTATTTCTGACTGGCAATGACAACCAGTAATATTGTTTAAATATGTTTGTTTTATAAAGATAAAAATAATATTAATATTAAAGATGAATCTAACACTTTTGGAAATGTTCATTCTAACTAGCAGAATCAAACTGAAGCTGGTGCTTACTGAAGGTAAATTGAGTATCTAATGCAATAAAAGAAGCATTGAAACACAAGCATTTGTTGTAAAGTCTGTACTGTAATATAAAAATATATATATTCAGAAACCTTTTTTTACATGAACTGCAATATTTGGTATATGACATTTCAAAGTGATGTTTTAACCATGCACAATAGCCTATACATAGACCGTTAAAGACTATTGTATGACTTTGGGAGGGGGGGCGGGTGTTATGGGTGTGGATGGGTTAAAGAATAATAACTATAATAGCTTGCTATTGTGTGCTTTGTATGGAAATACCACAATTGAATAAAGATGTTTTGATGACCTCTCCAACATGGGAGTGGCTTAACGTTTTCATTGAAAACTTATCAGTGTGTTTTTATATGAAGCGACATACCTAGAAATGAACAGCTAAACCAAACCAATTGCTCTGCTACAACTGTATTACAGTTATACTAATCACAGGCTAGCATGTTAGCTTAGAAACTTAAGTTAATCTCAACGGAATATTCGCCAAAAAGCTTTGACACACATTATCATAGGGGTCGTTGAAAATGACAACATTTTTTTAACATAAAATAAAATACAACAATTTTCCAAATGTATGTGAATAGCATAAATACACGTTCAGATCTCACAGAGTTTCAATAAGCTTGTGAAACAGGCTGAGAAATCTCTCCCTGCGCTCCAGGGCCTCGGGGTTGGGGTGAGGGTCAGGGCTGGACTCTGGCTCCCTTCCTGTTCCGGCCGCTGTCCTCTGGTGCTCCTCCTTCCTCCTCTCCAGCTCCTCCCTCTCTCTCTTCAGGGTGCGTCTGTCCCTGCTGAGCATGGCCATGTCCTTCTCCACCCCCCCCCTCTCTCTCTCCAGCACCGCTCTCTCTCTCTCCATGGCCGCTCTCTCTCTCTCCAGAGAGGCCTGGTCTCGGTACAAGGCTGCCATCTCCCTCTCCATCCCCGCTCTCTCTCTCTCCAGGACCCGCCTCTCCCTCTCCAACACCTCTCTGTCTCTCTCCAGCGTCACCCTCTCTCTGTCCAGCAGGGCTCTCTCGCTGTCCACCTCGTCCACCTCCTGGTGCATCTCTCTGCTCCCCCCTCCCTCTTCCTCCTCCTCCTCCTCCTCCTCCTCCCTGCTAATGAGGACTTCGATCTCCGACCCGCCCCCTGCCCGCAGAGCCGGCCTCTTCCTGGGCCTGCTGGCGGGCAGGAAGTGGTGGTCTCCGGCGCCGGGAGCGGCGAGGACGGGGGCGCTGCCGGCCAGACGGCCCTCCAGGGCGTCGCTCATCAGGGTGAAGTAGGGCCACTGGTCCGGCCACGCCTTCACGCCCTCCAGAGGGAACTTCAGATCCTGCCAACCAGAGAGCAGAGACAAGACCCTGGTCAGACCACCTGACCACCGGAGACTAACGCAGACGTGACACCATGATGGTCAGCAGGGTCTGGACATGTTCTCCCTAGGGGAGAGGAGGGCATGACGGGTAAGAGAGAGGAAGGACCACCTTGTACTTCTTCTTCAGGTTGTCCCACTTCTTGCTGGCCTGGCTGTGGGTCATGACCCCCTGCAGTCCCATGTGCTTCAGGATGGCCCTGCAGGAGCCACAGGGAGTCACAGGCGCTGTGTTAGTGCATGTATGCATCAGGTCATGTGTGCATCAGATCATGTGTGTATCAGGTCATGTGTGTATCAGATCATGTGTGTATCAGATCATGTGTGTATCAGGTCAAGTGTGTATCAGATCATGTGTGTATCAGATCATGTGTGTATCAGGTCATGTGTGTATCAGATCATGTGTGTATCAGATCATGTGTGTATCAGGTCAAGTGTGTATCAGATCATGTGTGTATCAGATCATGTGTGTATCAGGTCATGTGTGTATCAGATCATGTGTGTATCAGATCATGTGTGTATCAGATCATGTGTGTATCAGGTCATGTGTGTATCAGATCATGTGTGTATCAGGTCATGTGTGTATCAGATCATGTGTGTATCAGATCATGTGTGTATCAGGTCATGTGTGTATCAGATCATGTGTGTATCAGATCATGTGTGTATCAGGTCATGTGTGTATCAGATCATGTGTATCAAGTATCTTCCATCTTATTTTCCTGCTTTTTGTTTATTTTATGTCTTTCCAATGGCGTCAGCTGCCATGCAAGGTGCTAGCCTGCTCATTGGGAGCAATTTGGGGTTCAGTGTCTTGCCCAAGGACACTTCGACATGTCATCAGGAGGAGCCGGGATTCAAACCTCCAACCCTACGATCACTGGACGACCCGCTCTACCTCCTGAGCTACAGCTGTAAAGTAGACCTCTATTTTTTTTACATTACATTTTCAGATTTTTTTTTCAGTGCACTTGAACTGCTACCTTGGGTAAAGTTGGGTCTTAGGAAATAAACTTACCTCCAGGCATACTTAGCTGCATTTCTTCTCCCAGAAAAGAGGTGCTGATTTGATACACGCAGTTTCACCAGATCCTCAATTTCCTTTGCACTCACTGGGAAAAATGAAGATTTCATGAATAGGTTATAGAGATAGTCCTACAAATGAAGGTCACATGGCATCATGAAGTCCAGAGGCACAGAATATTCTTTTACAGACACGTAAATAACTGTAAAATCTAAAAAGTAGGTCTAATTAAAGATTGTCATATGAAAATAACTTTCTAAATACATTGCTCCTAAAGTTGATATATGTGTGCTGTAGCTATATGCGCTTTTCAATGAAAATGCAACTTAAGTTTGCAACACAAAAATAGATTTCCATAAAAAAAAATGTTCATTCAAAAAAGGTGATTACTTGAAGTCAAGTCGATGTTCGCCCCCTCTGAGGTAGCATGCAATAGCAGGTGTGCACTACAGCTAGGCTAACGGGCATGACTAGCTCATTTTTCAACTAACGTTCCCTGAATGATAGTGGGAAAATAACGTACGTTTGTAGGTGAATTCAACGGGGTTGTGTTTGTCATATGTGGTCGTAGTATACAGGTGATCCAAGATATTATCCATTCCGAACAAAATGTCATAGAGTGTCGCGGATTCAAGTGTGTATACTTCGCAGTAGAAATGGCTCTCTTCTCCTTCGTAGGTCCCTTGTTTCTTTTTCTTTGGTCTTCACTGGGAACTGGAAGAGTTTTACCGCCACCTGTAGGACGGAGTATGTAGATCAAGATAAATTCAAGATAGCCTACAGTCTGAAATTATTTTGTTATTGCAAAATTGTAATTGGTTATCCTCGTGAGACGCCAGGTTAGCAAATTGGGGGAATTACATTTATGAATATATTTACTTTCAGCAGTCAATTGCATCAGTTCACTCATAGTCTTCACTGAAACTGTTAACTGCCATTTATTTGCAATGTGGTTATGAACAATTTAAAAAAACAAAACAAAAATTAATATTAATTATTTTGGAGCATTACGGGCATAAGTGGTTTGACTTGTTTGTTGCCACGTGGTACCGAACCAAAACCTTCAGTGATTTCACTGAAAACGAAACCGTAAGTTAGGCAAGATCTTCCCCATGGCTTCCAACATCGCAGACAGTGGTAAGACAGCGGTGCTGGGAATCGATTCATAGCCTACTGATTCGAGGGTGACCTAGTGATCAATCATGAGTTTTAATCTGTACGATTTGAATTCACCGTATTTGATTGAATGACTGTCTGAATAGCCATAATTGGCGCATTAATGGTGCATTCGTTTGTGGTCGAAGGTGGCAAGTCGCAAGTGGCAAAATACCTACTTCCGACCTGTGTGCATTCGAGCTATATACCATTATATCACAGTTACCTAGTTATGGTGCGTTCGTTTGTGGTCGGAGGTGGCAAGTCGCAAGTGGCAAAATACCTACCTCCGACCTGTGTGCATTCGAGCTATATACCATTATATCACAGTTACCTAGTTATATCTAGTGCATTCGAGCAACTGGGGGCTGAGAAACATATCCGAATTAGCGACGAGGAAGTGCGAGTTCATGCGGTGTTTTATTTAATAATTCCTAGCAAGTCGCAATTTGCCACCTCCCAGTTATAAACGAACTATAAGTTGGTGACCGGTTTTGTTTCGTTTGTTTTGTTTTTGGCCTAGTGCGTCTTTCCATTATCAGTCAATATCAAATGGACAATATAGTGCACATTGCCTACTGTGCTTTAACATACCAAACGAAGATACATTTTAGAAGCTGTTTGTCAGTCCCGAACGTTGTCTGGGTGGGTTAGAAACTCAAGGGGCCATAATGTGCAGGTATTAGTTTTCGCCAGTAGGGGGCAGCAGAGAGATTTGGAAAAGACGGAACCACGGAGCTCAGTTAGGACCAGCACAGCCTGCTTCTTTATGCTTCCTGAAACACATTCCAAAGCTAGTGCTATATTCATCCGGATGACAGACTAACTTGTTTCTGATAACTAGTTACGTCCCAAGTAGGATTATTAGTGTTTATAAGTGGCCGTTTTTTATTCACCACAGCCTCGAACAAGAATACATTATTAGATGCAGTCTTGTTAGTCAGCTGTGCCAGTTACTGTAGGTCTAATCATCATAACCAAGCCTTTTATAATCTTCTTTTATACAGACCAGACCTCTTCTTCTACAGACCAGGAGGACGGCCAAGAGGAGTTGAGCTCCACAGACTCTGGGGACACCTGCTCAGACAGTGATGCAGCAGAGCCACAGGGACAGCCCCCCCAGCCCCCCTCAGACCACTGCCAGGTGAGTCCCCCCCCCCCCCCCCCCTCAGACCACTGCCAGGTGAGTCCCCCCCCCCCCCCCAGACCACTCCAGACAAATGCACTTATTGTCTGCTAAAATTCAAAAATCGATCAAAGTCGATCACCTCGAATGCCGAACTGTGTTCTGTCAGGCGGAACCCTGCAAGTTCTACAACCGCGGGTTCTGTCGGGACGGACAGACATGTCGCTACCTTCACTTCTGTAAGTATGGCCTGAGAGGGAGCTGTCGCCATGGGGACGGCTGTCGGCTGGCGCACCCTCAGACCGCCAGACCTGCTGCCTCTGGTCGCCATGGAGACCGCCGGGGGGAGAGGAACAGATCCTCCTCCAGAGGTGTGTTGAGGGACTGTCTGGATGTCCTCCAATCTCCTCTCCTCCAATCTCCTCTCCCCTCCATCACCTCTCCTCTCCTCTCTCCTCCAATCACCTCCCCTCCAACCACCTCTCCTCTCCTTCCCTCTCCTCTCTCCTCCAATCACCTCTCCCCTCCAATCACCTCTCCTTCCCTTTCCTCTCTCCTCCAATCACCTCTCCTCTCCTTCCCTCTCCTCTCTCCTCCAATCACCTCTCCCCTCCAATCACCTCTCCTTTCCTCTCCTCTTCCCTCCAATCACCTCTCCTCTCCTCCCCTCCAATCACATCTCCTTCCCCCTCCCATCTCCAACCACCTCCCCTCCTCTCCGCCACCCTCATCTCCTCTCTCCTCTCCTTCCCTCCTATTAGGGCTGGGTCCAATTAATCGATTAATCATTCATCACGGTCAAAGTTGATTTTTGGTCACCAATCGATTTTGGGCAAATTGTGGTCATTAATATTTTTTAATTCAAATACACACGTCCTTTAAATAATACTTAAATTGAACTGAACTAATGTCATGCATCATCTGTTCTGTAGCGCTATATCGATTGCAATTGTAGTCTTACCCTTTTTTCATTCAAATAAACACTAATTTTAAAACGTTGGAATCAAATCTTTCAAATGTCGGCCAAAAACTATCAATCGACTATAAAAAATGTGAGTTGTGCACATCTCTACCTCCTATCCACTCCTCTCCTGGCCACTCCTGTCCCCCCTGTCCTGTCCTCTCCTGTCCCCCCCTGTCCTGTGTTCTCCTGGCCACTCCTCTCCTGTCCTCTCCTGTGTTCTCCTGTCCCCCCCTGTCCTGTGCTCACCTGGCCACTCCTGTCCCCCCCTGTCCTGTGTTCTCCTGTCCCCCCTGTCCTCTCCTGTCCACTCCTGTCCCCCCCTGTCCTGTGCTCTCATGTCCTCTCCTGTCCCCGCCTGTCCTGTCCTCTCCTGTCCCCGCCTGTCCTGTCCTCTCCTGTCCCCCCCTGTCCTGTGCTCTCCTGTCCTGTCCTCTCCCGTCCCCCCTGTCCTGTCCTCTCCTATCCACTCCTGTCCCCCCCTGTGCTGTCCTGTCCTCTCCTGTGCCCCCTGTCCTGTCCTCTCCCGCCCCCCCCTGTCCTGTCCTCTCCTATCCACTCCTGTCCTGTGCTCTCCTGTCCCCCCCTGTCCTGTCCTCTCCCGTCTCCCCCCTGTCCTGTCCACTGCTGTCCCCCCGTCCTGTGCTCTCCTGTCCTGTCCTCCCCTGTCCCCCCCTGTCCTGTCCTCGCCTGCCCCCCCCTGTCCTGTGCTCTCCTGTCCTCTCCTGTCCCCCCCTGTCCTGTGCTCTCCTCTCCTGTCCTCTCCTGTCCCCCCCTGTCCTGTGCTCTCCTGTCCTGTCCTCTCCTGTCCCCCCCTGTCCTGTGCTCTCCTGTCCCCCCCTGTCCTGTGCTCTCCTCTCCTGTCCTCTCCTCTAGATGGACAGTGTGAATAACTGAATAATAAATGAACGAGGAAATGAGGAGTGTCAGCTTTGTAAGAGTTTGCCAGCTTGTCTTAAATTATGAGCGTGGAACTTTGCGAACGCCATCAGGACTGAGGTGTACTGCAGCGTCCATGTTGTTTCACCTCCTACAGCGAGGAAGCTGGAAGATGGCCGACCCTACCAGTGGCAGCTGGACGATGGAGATGGCTGGAGAGACCTGGCCAACCATCACATAGTGGAAGCCCAGTACTCACTGCCCCACGTGAAGGGGATCAAGATCTACAACACCCCCTTCGGGTAAGAGAAGGAAATACAACTATAAAATTGGACGGGTTGACAAGCAGCAGCCCACTGAGCTGGTTGTCCACTCCAGAGCCTTGTGTTGTGTGGTGCTAGTAGGTCTGACGCTCTCCTCCCTCTGGTTCCAGGGGGGTGAGTATTGACTTCAGGAAGATGAGAGTCTTGGGGAAACATCTGCGGGTGCGACGCCTAGAGGCCCAGCAGACAGAGTGGATCTGGTACTACAAGAGCAGCCATGGATGGATAAAATACGGACAAAAGGTAGTGTAGAACCAGGGACCAACTCACCGTTCACCAAACCTTGATGACGGGGAGCAAACCTGGCACAGACGGCGTTTCAGAAATTTTTCCAAATATTGCTGACAAAGTGGTTGTATTCTAAGTTAGTATATGACCTTATTTATAGTCTAGAAGGAAATGAAATTGATGAGCTTGTTAAAGGAATTTCAGCGACAGGAAGGGCTTTGTGTCCCAGGATTCCAAAGGCAACGCCGGCCCCGTGCAGAGCTCTGAGATTGAGGGGAAGTTCCAGAGCAGCCCTAGGAGCTCCTTCACCTTCAACATCGGCGCTGACACCTTCGAGATCAGATTCAGAGGTGGGATAGATAGATACCCTCACAGAACTCCCACCAAACCTCACACAATGACTCAACACACAGGGTTCCCGCAGATCCTTAAAAAGTCTTAAAAGTCATTGAATTCATTCATCTTAAAATAAGGCCTTAATTGGTATTAACATGTCTTACATCAATCTTTCAAAAGTCTTAAAAATGCTAACACATGGGTAGGATTAGGGTGTCACGATTTAAATTCAAAATCGAAATGAGCTTTCAACTTCAAACTTCGAAATCAAAAGCAGGTTTGCGATTCTCCCAGTATTTTTTTTCTCCGCGCGCCAGGTTAATCATGGCATGGGTAAGAAGTAAACGAAGGAAAGAGTAGGCCTAATGTTAGTCTACTTGGCCTCTCCCAAAGTAAATGTTTTCATTAAAGCTAGTTGGGGCTCAAGCTATAGGTTTTCGTTTGAATACATAGCCAAGCTAGTTGAATACAGTCAGACACAAGGTGCACAAATCTAAACGTTTATATTGGAAAGTACTGGTGCATGGACGATCGAGATGACTGGAAATTTTGCTTAAGGGCTTGTCCGAGGATAACATAGTGAGAATGTTAGCCTACAAGGTATGGTGTGGTGTAGCCTACAAGCTGCTGGGACTGAGAACAATGAAAAACAAAACTAGCTACTGTAACATTAGCTAGTGAGCTATCTAGATATAGCATAGACTAAAGTTAGCTGGCTAGCTTAAGCCTTAAGAGAAAAAAAAGAAAGAAACTAGCTAGCTAGCCAGCTAGCTACTATTGGACGCCCCTGTTTGGCTGTAGACTGTTTAATTCTGCTGTAACTCTTATCTCACAGAACTGATGATTAAAGCAATTTCTAAAGCTGCTTACACTTTATTGATAAATTCTCACGTTACACTTTCAGCTCTCACTTCTACTGAGTCACACACAAATCAGTCCCTGCGGAAACAAACTCTTAACAGTCTATTACAATCCCATTGTAACATCCCTTTTCTTTTAATGAACTAAAAGTTGAAAACTCTTTTCAATAAATTAACCTAAATCAAGTAAGTGGCTTATTATATTTTGTGTCATATATTGACATTAACCACAGCTAACCAACAACAATACATTTGTTTCTTCCTACTGCGAATCTTCCTCTGAGCTCTGTCGAGGGACTACACTAAATTAACCAAACAATGCTTTTTTGCATTCAACATTCACTTTACCCCTTCTCTTATTGACATCTCAAATCAAAATAGTAAAGCAATACCGAAACTATAGCACTATCGAACCAGTATAACAAAATATATACATCCTTTTTTCCTTTTTCTAACACACTCTGTGCATAAAACAGCTCAGCATGCATAGTCCATGAGGTATCCTGGTCTAACAACTACTCGACCAGATCTAGTGGTTACAGTCTGTGTATCCCCCATGTCTCTGTTTGGGGTAGCGGTAGTATGTGGTGTACTGCGGGTTTCAACAGATACAGTCTGGCCTGGCGCCCTGGGCACTGTGCCCTTGTCCCGTCTAAGGTGTCGTCGATTTCGCCGAAGAACAGCTCCGGTGTCCAGCTCCACCTTGTAGGATCTGTGGTCTACAGGTTGCACCACTGTCGCCTTTCTCCATCTTGTGTGCAGTTCTAAGGCTAGAATTCTGACCCGGCCTCCTGCTTTCAGCGTGTCCAAATCCTTGGCTGTTCTGTTGAAGTATTTTGCTTGTCTCATTTGTACTTGTCTCATCTGCTCTGGCGTTGTGCGTTTCACCCCCGGCTGCAGAAGACTATCCCTCGTTGGTAGCAGGGTTCTGGTCCTCCTACACATCAGTCTCTGCGCTGGGCTTGTGTCTAGTCCTTGAGATGGAGTGTTGCGGTGATCCAACATCGCCAGGTATGGGTCCTCCCCCTGCTGCCTTGGTTTTCATCATAAGTCTCTTTGCTGTTTTGACAGCAGGCTTTCCCATTGCTCTGGGGGCAGCCAGGGGATGATGTCCGGTGTTGAAAGACCCCACAGCTGACTGAACCTCTCGAACTCCTGGGAAGAGTTCTGTGGCCCATTATCTGAAACCACAACATCTGGGATCCCCTGACGGGCAAAGTGAGCCTTCAGCTTCCTTATCACTGTACTTGATTTTGTGTCAGGTAAGTGGTCGACCTCCCAAAAGTTAGAGTAGTAGTCAACTGTCAGTAGGTAGTCTCTTGTTATGTGTAAACAAGTCTGTACCCACCTTGGCCCACGGCCTGCTGGGCACCTCGTGTGAGTGCAGTGTCTCTTTCTGCTGCTTTGCGTCCATTGATCTGCAGACGTCACACATGGATATGGCTGTCCCGATCTGCTCAGTCATTCCTGGCCAGTAGACGTATTCTCTCGCACGTCTGAGACAGCCCTCCACTCCCAGGTGAGTAGAGTGTCTGCGGCAGGTGATGGAGTATGTCTGGAATCACAATTCGCTCCCCTCTGAACACGATTACGTCCTGTACACTCAGCTCCTCTTGAACCGAGTGATAGTGCCTGATATCCACCGGCGTGTCTCTCTTATTCATCGGCCACCCCTTCAATATGATTTCACTTACTGTAACATCTGCAGTGTTTTGTCATCTCGGGTCGCAGAGCGGATTGTGCCGAGTCTCTCCTCTGAGATTGGTAAGTAGTCCACCATATTAACCGTCTCTATCTCAGCTTCCAATGATCCAGCGCCTGAGCACTCACCATGTCACGCCCGGGAACATAAGTCACATCTATTTCATATATCTGAAGCCTGAGCAACATCCTTTGCAGTCGCTTAGGTGCGCTCAGCAGTGGCTTCCTGGCGATGTTTTCCAGAGGCTTGTGGTCGCTCTGTACAGTCACTTTCCGGCCGTATGTACCGATTCGTACTGATGGAATTTCTCTGTGCCGAAGATGATAGCCAGACATTCTTTTTCTATTTGGGCGTAGCCCTTTTCCGTCTGAGTCAGCGCTCTGCTCGCAAACGCCACAGGTTCTCCACCTTGGGTCAGTTCTGCTCCGAGTCCTGTTTCTGACGCGTCACACTGCAGCGTAAGTTCCTTGTTTGGGTCATAGTACTCGAGTACTGGCGCCTTAGCTATCTTGTCCTTCAGCCTGCCGAATGCTTCCTCCTGCACTTCTGTCCACTCCCATATGCTGTCTTTATGAGTGAGCTGTCTCAGTATCTCACAGTGTTGATAGAACTTAGACAGGTAATTCACCATGCCGACTAGTCTCTATGCCTTTCACGTCCGTGGGCCTCGGCATGTCTCTCACCGCTCGAACCTTCTCAGCGTCGACTTTCAGCCCCTCCACTGTCAGTAAGTGTCCGATGTATGGTACCTCTTGTCGTCTCAATCTGAACTTTTCCGCATTCAGTTTTATGTTCCTTTCTCTGCATCTGGTGAGGAACTGTCTCAGTTTCCTGTCGTGGTCTTTGTCAGCCATCTCTTGGGTGTCACCTTCTCCAGTGATGAGGATATCATCCGCGATGATGTATAAGCCTGGCAGCCCCTCCAGCGCCTGGGTCAGCTTCTGCTGGAATATCTCCAGAGCCGGACTTATCCCCATAGGCATCCTGAGCCACCTGTATCTGCCAAACGGTGTAGCAAAAGTTGTCAGATAGCTCGACTCCTCCTCCAGTTTCACATGCCAGAATCTATGTTTGACATCACAGACTGTGAACACCTTTGCTCTTGACAGGTCTGGGAGGACATCTTCTATGGTGGGCAGGGGGAAATGGCTGCGCTTCAGTGCCTTGTTGAGTGGTCGCGGGTCTATGCACACTCTTGTCTTGCCATTAGGTTTCTGCACCGTGACTAAACTACTGATCCAATCAGTGCTCTTCTCCACAGGCGTGATGATCTCTCTTTTGCAGATCTCTCAACTCCCCCTTAAATGGCGTCATCATAGCCACCGGAACTCGTTGTTTGGGGAGTTTAACTGGCTCCACCCTCTTGTCGATCTCGATTCGATACTCTCCATCTAGGCAGCCGTCACCTGTGAACACATCTCCAAACTCAGTCTTTATTTGTTCCATATTTAGTTTGCTCTCAGGTGTTGCTTCCTCACTCACTATACTATCGATTGCTAGTATGTTCTCATATTCTACTTTTATCAGCTTCATTGCTTCCATTGCCTTCCTGCCAAGCAGTGGCAATTTGCAGTCCTCATTCACTACTACGAACTCCAGCTGGTACACTTTCTGGTTTCTTGGGTTCCTCACCTTTACCTTACATTTGCCCAGTGGGTGCAGCTTGGACTTGTTGTACATCACAAGCACTTTCTTTGTACTTTCTAGTTTAGTGTCTGGATTTAACAGGTTTATCGGGATAATGTTACATGTGGCTCCACGATCAATCTGGAACCTCACAAGTTCTTTGCCTATTATCATCCCTGCAAACAGCTGGCTGTGTTTGGCCTTATCATTTCTGTCTTCGCTAGTCTGTCTCCCTCTTGTGGTGACACTCATGACGTCCTCATTCCTCCTCACTATCCCGATCAGTCACATTGTGCACTTTCCTTGTTTTTTTTTCCTTCTCTAGTTTGGATCTACACTTGACTGCAAAGTGATTTTCTTTACCACATTTTTTGCAGCTCTTTCCGTAGGCTGGACATTTTAACTTGCTCCTTTCATGAGTCTTTCCATAGAACTTGCATGACACTGTATCCATCTCCTGCCTTTCTGTCTGTTTCATCATGTGTACTTCCTCCACTGTGTTCCCTGAGAGGGTTTTGTTATTTTCACGTGACAACTCTGTGGCTCTGCATATGTGTAGACATTTCTCTAATGTCAGCTTATCCTCTCTGAGCAGCCGCTCTCTCAGCCATGTATCGTTGCTGCCACATACTACTCTGTCACGTATGAGTGAGTCATTTATTTCTCCAAAATTGCATGTGCTGGCTAACACTTTGAGATCAGTAACATACGAGTCAATGCTTTCTTTCTGACCTTGATTCCTCATGAAGAAGCGATATCTTTCTACTGTCTCATTCACTTTGGGGTTGCAATGCTCATCAAATTTGGCGATCAAGTCCGACAAATTCCACATCACTCATCAATGTTTCACAGAGTTCCCTACCTACCTCTCCAATGAGGTAGTAGAATAGTTTCACTCTCACATTTTCGGCCGCATTGGGCATGGAAAGTTCCAAATAGAGTGTAAACTCCTCCTTCCGTGACTTCCATGTCTTCGCCAGGTTTCCAGAGTCCCAGCATAGCGTCTGCGGACGTCTCAGCCCTTCCATCTTTTCTGCTGTCTCGCGAGTCTCAACTCCCACGCCCTCCATTAGCCGATGCGCTAAACTAGCTAGGTATCTCTCTCTGTAGCAAAAGTTCGGTTTTTCTCACGTCGGGTACGTGTCCACTCCGCTGTCACCATGTTTAATTCTGCCGTAACTCTTATCTCACAGAACGGACGATTAAAGCAATTTCGAAAGCTGCTTACACTTTATTGATACTCTCACGTTACACTTTCAGCTCTCACTTCTACTGAGTCACACACAAATCAGTCCCTGCGGAAACAAACTCTTAACAGTCTATTACAATACCATTGTAACATAGACTATGCTCAATAGCTCACAAGCTAACATTAAATTTTGCTTTGTTCAGTTTCAGTCCCAGCAACTAGGCTAGTAGCTAGGTATGGTGTGCTTGTAAGCTAGCCGTGTTTTAGATAATTTTGTAGCTGCATGATATGCTGATATGGTATAATTCAAAAGGTTTAGTACTAGCTAACGTTATGTTAAGTTGGCTAACCCTAAGGCCAGATGGTTTGTGAAGGTAAAGTTACTTGACAGAAAGCTTAAGTTTGACTATCAACATGGAGTGGGAACCTTTGTTGGAACGTAAACTTGCATCATCCATTCACCATCAGATTCAGATCCTGTCTAGACCCCGCCTGTCCAAAACTCATCTGGTACTGTATCTGCATCCGGTTTAGTTTGTGGCACGGATGCTCAGAGTAGGCTGTCTGATAGCTAGCGAAGTTTGGGGAGTGCAAAATAGCGAAGTTGGGGGAGTGCAAATTAAACAAAAATTGGCTGTTCAACCAAGCGTGTTTCTGCTTTAGCTTTGTGTTAACAGCTGAGCATTAGCTATGATGTTAGAGATCCCAAACATGCTCACTTCCTGACTCATAAACAGCCTATCATATCCCTAGATAATGGAGCATGCTACGAATGATACACAAACAGCCAATCATTTAACAGACAGACCCCAAGCATGCACACTGCTGGCTCAGAAACAGCCTGTCATATTCCTTGCTAATAATATCTTGTCCCTATATCCCTAATTGTCTAATAAAAAAGTTATTTCAAATTTTTCGTTGCACTCCTAAATTTCTTTCTGTGCTCCTAAATTTTTTCATTTAGGAGCACATGTGCTCCTAGTGAAAAATGTTAGCTTAGAGCCCTGGTGTAAAGATGGGCAGTGTGAAGATGGGCAGTGTAACCATGGGCAGTGTAAACATGGGCAGTGTAAACATGGGCAGTGTTAAGAGGAGTACAGATGGTTCTAAGCAAGGACATCTTAACAGGTACAGAGCACATGTTACATTTACCACACAACATATTTGCTTGAGCATACAATTTACAACACTGTCTATAAATATCTTTGTCATCAACACAGAACTCCCACCAAACCTCACGTGACGACTCACAACACCTCAATTTATATTTAAACTGTATGTATGTATGTGGTTCGGACTTTCTGGTGTGATCGCAACCTTAGGCTACTCTGTCTATCTACACCAAAGATGGGCAGTGTGAAGATGGGCAGTGTGAAGATGGGAAGTGTTAAGATGAGCAGTGTAAAGATGGGCAGTGTTAAGATGGGCAGTGTGAAGATGGGCAGTGTGAAGATGGGTAGTGTTAAGATGGGCAGTAGAGATGGACAGTGTAAAGATTGGCAGTGTAAAGATGGGCAGTGTTAAGATGGGCAGTGTAAAGATGGGCAGTGTTAAGATGGGCAGTGTAAAGATGGGCAGTGTAAAGATGGACAGTGTTAAGATGGGCAGTAGAGATGGACAGTGTAAAGATGGGCAGTGTTAAGATGGGCAGTGTTAAGATGGGCAGTAGAGATGGACAGTGTTAAGATGGGCAGTGTAAAGATGGGCAGTGTAAAGATGGACAGTGTTAAGATGGGCAGTAGAGATGGGCAGTGTAAAGATGGGCAGTGTTAAGATGGGCAGTGTAAAGAGGGGCAGTGTTAAGATGGGCAGTGTAAACATGGGCAGTGTTAAGAGGAGTACAGACGGTTCTAAGCAAGGTCATCTTAACAGGTACAGAGCATGTTACATTTACCACACAACATATTTGCTTGAGCATACAATTTACAACACTATAAATATCTTTGTCATCAGAAAGATCATTAGAAATAAAATTCCCAAGGTATTTAACCTTGCTACTCTCACTGAGGGCAGAGCCAGATAAAAAGAAAACCGGAAACTTTGATCGGCGATCATCTCGACTGCAAACAATCATAATGTTGCTCTTTTTGGCATTATATTTAATATCATAATCTATCCCATATTGAGTACATAGACTTAACAACTGTTGTAGACCAGCAGTACACGAGCTGAATATGAGCAGATCATCTGCATACATAAGGTGATTGTTTTAGACTATCAGCCACCATGCATCCTGGTCAACGTGCACCAAGTCTCTTCGAAAGATAATCCATATAGATATTGAAAAGGAACAGAGAAAGAATGGCGCCTTGGCGAACACCATTGTTCACATGGAATGAGGCAGATGTTGATTTGCCCCATTTTACTCTCACGGTCTGATGAGCATACCAATATGCCAAGATTCTGACAAGATATCTAGGAACCCCTCTTTAACACAGTTTCATAAACAGTTTTTCATGATTAATACGATCAAATGCCTTGGAGGCATCAATAAAAAACTAAGACAGTAGAATTCTGCCTGTTGTCTGATCTAAAATCTCTTTCAAAGCAAAAATACACATATCAGTGCCATGTTTATGTTTAAACCCAAATGGATTGTCAGAAGTGAGGATGTGTTTCTGAAGCCTGTACAACAGGATTCTCTCCAGGACTTTGGATAATATGCTGGCTAGGCCTGTAATATTGGGAACTGTTTAGTTTACCAACCTTGGCCAGGTTTCCCGAACGAGTTAAAGGAGTAGTAAAGTGAAAATGCATGTTTAGCCCTGTTTTAAGGTAACTTATGATCATATACAATGGTTCAGATCAAAAAGTTGACAAAACTAGCACTTTTGAGAAAGTCTGATAATTGCTCTCTCACCGTTTAGGTCATACAATGGATGTGGGTGGGAGCAATTGCATATTTTCCTTTCCGGCATAACAGCCATATTTCTTCTGGTTAACCGGTTACCCGTTGAGCAATTTGCATTAATTAATGAGACTCAAATAGGCGTAACGTTACCTGGGTTTTGATACAGGCAATTGCAAAAAGCATGAGAGGTGCACTTATAGAAATTCCTACTATCAATGATAATAACGTGACAAAAACACCACGATGAAGAGAGAAACACGCTTTAATAAACAAGCGCTGCTGTAGCAACAAAGCTGTAGGCTACAGATACAAAAACTGACACGGAGACACAGATTCCTAACCCTTTTTCCACATTTAGCGTGAAATTTGTGTAAAATAAGGTAAGCTTTTTCACAGTTGATGTTTTGTAGCCTAGTAATTATTTGATAGTTAAATGTTAAATCTAAATGTTAAATATAAATATAAATGTTAAATATAAATGCTAAATATAAATGTTAAATATAAATGTTAAATATAAATGCTAAATATAAATGCTAAATATAAATGCTAAATATAAATGTTGAATCTAAATGTTAAATCTAAATGTAAATGTTAAATATAAATGCTAAATATAATGTAAAATATAAATGTAAAATATAAATTTATATCTAAATGCTAAATATAAATGTAAATATAAATGTAAATCTAAATGTTAAATCTAAATGTTAAATGTACGCTTTACATTCGGCGAGCTAATATGCAAATTTGCTGGGCCCACCGCCGTAGGACGCGGTTTGCGCTGGGTTCAGCGAAGAAGCCGTGGAGGACAACAGAGTTGAGTCGATTCGCAGAGGACAGCGCAAAATAGGCGGACTTTACGAGCGGGCCGACACTCGCCATTTGTTGTGGCCAGCAATAGTTATAGCTAGATATGTATTTGTCCCATGCTAAAAAGCGTGCGCTAGCACTAGCCCTGTTAGCAAGGAGGAGAGCACCAAGGAAGAGGAGAGTGGGTGCATGAAACCCTCAGGTCCAGAGAGCAGTTGGGTGAATTCAGGCTTGTGAAGGAGCTCCGTTTCCACAGCGATCGGTTCCAGGTCTACTTTCGCCTTTCTGTGGAGCAGTTCAACAGTCTGCTGGGGAGAGTCAGACCAAGGATCTCAAGGATCCAGACAAATTACAGAGAGCCAATTTCTCCAACAGAGCGGCTGGCAATTTGTCTGAGGTGGATGATTTATGTGAAAACAAAACGATGCCTTTAGTAGCCCAGGCTAGCCTAGCGATTTAGCAATGTCCGCTAGCTTGCTACAGTAGCTACCTGTACCACTAGCTAGCATAGTCTTCTAGCTAGCTACCTTGAAGACAAATTGGATTTGTTTTCCCTGCTGTTTAAAAACAATTAGCCCTTTGTTATTGTAGAATTTTTTATTTGACTGATAATAGGCTATAAAACAATATTTTCTTTTTAGTGATAGCATTATCACGTGATTAATTTATAGTAGTCCCTGCTTGGCTACTGGTGATTGATGCCATTATCCTGTCATTGATTGAAGGTACCTGGCCACAGGTGAAATGGAAGAACCTGAGAGATGGCTATATGAAGCATTGTTTTTAAACAGAGCAGGGAAGACAAATCCAATTTGTCTTCTAACTAGCTAGCTAGAAGACTAGCTAGCTTGAAGCTAGCTAGTGGTACAGGTAGCTACTGTAGCTAGCTAGCAGACCTTGCTAAATGGCTAGGCTAGCCTGGGCTACTTAAAGCATAATTTTATTTTCACAAAAATCATCCACCTCAGACAAATTGCCAGCCGCTCTGTTGGAGAAATTGCCTCTCTGTAATTTGTCTGGATCCTTTTTTTTATTTTTTATATAATTTAAAGTTTTATTGCATTCAGTAATATGCATACAACATTACAATATAACAAAACAAACAGTACAGACACAGGCAGGAAATCTAACAGACATTGACACAGCAGTACACAGCAAAGTGGGCATAGGAACATTAACAGCCACATATGATTAATCATATTTAGTTATTCCCTTCAATCATGTAAGTACTAAAGCTATCCCACAATTCTCTAACCAGATCACTTCTACAGTTCAGTCTTCCCAACATCGTTTCACATGCAATAGTGTCAATCATTTGTTCCCTCCACATTTTCAATGTAGGAGTTTGAGGCTCTTTCCAAAATCTAAGAATCAACCTGGCCACGTTGTTAAACCTGTCGCTAGTACCCTAAATGCAGATTTATTCAGCAACGGCACCACAGTTTTGTCCCCAAGGAGACATAGCTTTGGTGATCTGGGCAGGTCACATTCTAACCAACCGTCCATATATTCCAACACACTACCCCATAGAGAGACCATGGGACACTCCCATAATGCATGCATATATGTACCTTGTTCTTTTTTACATTTTTTTTTTACAACTATCTTCAATTAAACCCATTTCATTGAGTCTTGTTGGAGTATAATAATATCTATGAAAAATTTTATATTGAATGAATTTGCCTCTGGCCTCCCTAATATATTGTCCATTGTCAGAAAGAATCCTCTCCCACATTCCTTCATCAATCACACAGTCCAAGTCCTTTTCCCATATTATCCTAAGATTTTTACAACCATCATTAATTACCCATGGACATGGCTCATACCACATTGATGCCTTGTGTAACATGCTTGGCAGTCGAAAGTAGCATTCTACTGGGCTTTCTTCTTGACGGAGAACTTTTCCATTGATACAGTGCCTAATTTGTAAATATTTCCAAAAGTGGCCCCGTCCTTCCAAATTATATTTTTCTCTCATTCTGCTATAGGTGAGGAAATCACCCTCTTCAAATAGATCATCTAATATTCTAATACCTTTCCTTAACCATTGGACCCAGTAAATTGTCTCCTTACCTATTTTTATCTTGGGGTTATACCATAATGATGAGTACTTATTATTATTATGAGAGATCTTACATTTTTTATGTATTTCTTGCCATACTTTCTTTGAATGAGCTAGAATCGGATTCATCCTATTATTTCCTCCCTTTCGAGGTACTTGTGCCTCAAGAGGTTTAAATGGGGAGGTAAGTTCCTGTTCAATCAAGATCCAATCTAAATCTAGGTTATATCCATTCCAGTGTCTGGCGAGCTTAGCCATTAAGGACAGACTGTAGTGGTGAATGTTTGGTAATGATAAACCTCCTCTCTTCTTTGGCTGACACAACTTGTCCATACGAATCCTTGGCTTCCTTCCATCCCAAAGGAACAGTTTTATCATACTATTGTATCTTAATAGTTATGGCTGCGGAATACTTATTGGTATCATTCCAGTTACGTAATTGATCTGCAGGGTTATAACCATCTTTACTGTGTTCACTTTCCCCCATAAAGTCATATGTAACTTACCCCAATTATCCAGATTAATTTGAATTCTATTGAGTAGCGTTTCCATATTAGTGGTGATAATTTCTCCTATATCTGGGCTCAGTTCTATCCCTAAGTATTTCATACCTTCGGGAACCATTTAAAATCAAATGCAGATAATAGATTAGGGGAGCATGTTTGAGACACCGGCATAGCCTCTGATTTGCTCCAATAAATTTTGAGACTTTGGAATATGCTTCAATAACTTCCAACAACACTGCTACAGAGTTGGCAGGATCTCCACACAGTACCAGAATGTCATCAGCATAAAGAAACAATTTGTGTTCCCTGCCGCCTGCATTAATTCCTTTAATTCTTGGCTCCTCTCTAATCAGTGTGGCTAGAGGTACGAGGAAGATTGTGAACAGTAGTGGGCTGAGACTACATCCTTGGCGGGTTGATCTAGATATATTAAAGAATGAAGATATTACCCCATTGGTAAAAACTGCCACCCTAGGGTGTGAATAAAGAACTAATCCATTTACAAAATCACCAAACCCAAAATTTGACATTGCTGCAAACAAAAAAGCACATTCCATTCTATCAAAAGCTTTCTGGTATAAGTGATATTCATTAAAACTGTCTGGGAGTGATCCATATTGCCATGCTTCCTGGAGAACCTCTGTCATTTGTCTGGATCCTTGAGATCCTTGGTCCGACTCTCCCCAGCAGACTGTTGAACTGCTCCACAGAAAGGCGAAAGTAGACCTGGAACCAATCGCTGTGGAAACGGAGCTCCTTCACAAGCCTGAGTTCCCCCAACTGCTCTCTGGACCTGAGGGTTTCATGCACCCACACTCTCCTCTTCCTTGGTGCTCTCCTCCTTGCTAACAGGGCTAGTGTTAGCGCACGCTTTTTAGCATGGGACAAATACATATCTAGCTATAGCTATTGCTGGCCACAACAAATGGCGAGTGTCGGCCCGCTCGTAAAGTCTGACTATTTTGCGCTGTCCTCTGCGAATCGACTAAACTCCGTTGTCCTCCGCGGCTTCTTCGCTGAACCCAGCGCAAACCGCGTCCTACGGTGGCGGGCGCAGCAAATTTGCATATTAGCTCGCCGAATATAAAGCGTACATTTAACATTTAGATTTACATTTAGATTTAACATTTAGATTCAGCATTTAGATATAGATTTATATTTAACATTTATATTTAGCATTTAGATTTAACATTTAGATTTAACATTTAGATTTAGATTTAACATTTAGATTTAACATTTACATTTAGCATTTAACATTTAACATTTACATTTAACATTTACATTTAACATGTATATTTAGCATTTATATTAGTAACCATTTGAAAGCTCTCCAATCCGGTTAACCGGATTACCGGTTAACCCCTCCCACCACTAGTGGGCACCGTGAAAAATCATTCAAAAACATGTTAAACTCTCGATTTCAAAGACAAAGTACTTCTTAACTCCCATACAAAGGGTGGCTTAAGAAGGGTTCCTTAAGAAGGTTCTTTATTGGGAAACACGGCCCTTATCTTTTATGACGGCACAAGCAGGACAGATAGGATATAATCAGGTAAGGTGCCATGAACTAGCAAACCAGTAAAACAAAGACTAAGCAAGGGACAGTTTCTTACTTGCAAGTTTCAGATGTTGTGCAGTTATATCATCCATGCCTTGTTGTCTCCTAACTTAAAGATTGCATTATGAACTTCTGGAGGAGGAATAATCACATCCTCATCAATATCTACATTGTCCACAACAAACACATGCCTTTTGACACAGTTAAACAGCTCATGATACTGCTTCTGCCACATATGGGAGATCTCATCAGAGCCACTCACTCCATCTATATTAGAGGGTAGAGGGGTCTTGCAGTTAATCACTCTGATTTCTTTCCCAAACTCATGCACACTATTGTTCTGAAGCATCCTGCCAATGAGTCAGATCTCAAGGAGTTCTCATTCCTCTTTATGTAACGAAGAGCATAGTTACATTTTGCCTTTCTTATATTCAAATAGTGGGCCATGTTTACTTTGACCTGACTCAGCCCATATCTTAAAGGCCTTTCTAGTCTCTGTCCTTCAACATCGTCATTCCAGCCTGGCTTAACATTACCCACTTCAGACTCCAGCCTGGCTTAACATTACCCACTTCAGACCCCAGCCTGGCTTAACATTACCCACTTCAGACCCCAGCCTGGCTTAACATTACCCACTTTAGACCCCAGCCTGGCTTAACATTACCCACTTCAGACCCCAGCCTGGCTTAACATTACCCACTTCAGACCCCAGCCTGGCTTAACATTACCCACTTCAGACCCCAGCCTGGCTTATGTATGTATGTATGTATATATGTGTGTATGTATGCAATAATGTATGTGTGTGTGTTGTGTATTGAGGTAGTTAGTCTCATCTCAGTTCTTCATGTGTGTGCTCCTTTGTCAGAGATGCGGCAGGTGAGTAGAATGAGGAAGAGGAGGGTCGCGCGTCGCCCAAAGTACCAGCCACCCAGCGGGCAGGGGTGAGTCTGCTCCTCACCACCCACAAGCTCCTCATCACCCACAAGCTCTTCAATAAAAGCTGATACAAAATGTTGCTGTGCTGACATCCAAATCACACTCTCAAAACCACTTGATAGTGTCTTTATTGGCAGACATGGTCGACTGAGTCTGTACCTCCTCTGACTGCCACAAAGACCTGTTTCTTCTTCTTCCCTATTTTGATTGGACAGATCTTATACGGTGGAGTCGGCCTCCCAGAGTGTAGGCGGGGCTTCCTCGGCCAGCCAATCACCCGGGTGGAAGTATGATGGGAGGAGCGGAAAGTGGCACACCTTCAGGAAGAGCGTGAGTAGCTCTAACCTTTAACCTCATAAAGACTAATACTAATAAATACTAATACTACTGCATCAGTAGCTCTAAACTAACCTTTAACCTCATAAAGACTAATACTAATAAATACTAATACTACTGCATCAGTAGCTCTAAACTAACCTTTAACCTCATAAAGACTAATACTAATAAATACTAATACTACTGCATCAGTAGCTCTAAACTAACCTTTAACCTCATAAAGACTAATACTAATAAATACTAATACTACTGCATCAGTAGCTCTGAACAACTTACATTACTGAAATGTGCTATACAAATAAACTTGCCTTGCCTAAACCTGTAACTTCATGAAGACTACTAATACTACCTGCTCTAAACATTTAACTGCATAAAGACTACTAGTACTACTGCGTGGCTCTAAACCTTTAACTTCATAAGGACTACTAATATCGCTGTATGGCCAACGCCAAAGGAATAATTGGTTGTTTATCCCAGCAGACCTGAGGATGTGATTGGTTGTTTATCTCAGCATGCCTGGGGATGTGATTGGTTGTTTGTCTCAGCAGCAGAGCGGTAGCGGCTGTTCGGTGTCAAGCGCCGACATCGAGGCCCATTTCCAGACCAATCCCAGAGGCTCCATGTCCTTCACGATTAACGGGCAGCCCTGCAAACTGGACTTCTCAGGTACACAGACGCACACACACACACACAGGCAGCCCTGCAAACTGGACATGTCAGGTCAGGACCAGCTTCTCCTGGAGGTACCGAGGTCAAAGCGGAGGTTCAGGGGGGATAGAGCCTTTTCAGTTGCTGCTCCCAAGCTATGGAACGACCTACCCCTGCACATTCGATAGGCTTCATCACCGTCCATTTTTAAAACTAATCTTAAAACCCATTATCATTCCTTGGCTTTCAACCTGGCATGAGACTTTGCTCCTGTTTTAATTGCCCTACTATCTTGTATAGTTTTTATTGTTTCATTGCTTATTACTGTATTTTTATGTATTTATGATTACTCATGGACAGCACTTTGTTGCAGCCATGGTTGTTTTTAAAGCGCTCTATAAATAAAGTTCAGTTGAGTTGAGCTGCCCTCTGGAAGCTACAGTAGCTCTCAGGTCGACCCCAGCAGATGTTCCTGCAATGATCCATGTTCTTACTCTGTGCCCATGCTAAATCCTAAAATTCAAAAGTTCCTGGTTGAACCATTTTGAGCACACATCTCAGTGGGAGGTGTGCTGTGTGTGCCGGGGGTTTACTCAGCTCCAACGTGTATTATTGTGTGTAGAGCATGAAGCGCTCTCTGTCTGTGTGTCTCTTCCAGCCCTGAAGCAAACCAACCTCACTACTCAGAGAACACGCAGGATCAAGCGCTTCTAGGAGTCCCAGCGACGAGGAGGCATGGAGCGCGCACACAGCCACGCCATCAGGATTATACTGCTGGGTTTATTGTTGTGAGTTTTAGTTCACATTATTGTTTACACAGAAGAAGGTGAGCTCAGAAGATCAGCGTGAGCTCACAAGGCTACAGGAACCTGCCATGGACTGCAACATGTTTACAGGAGCTGTGTTTATGTGACTCACATATTTGCTGAATTCATTGAACGATCAAAAGTTTGTAACAGTGTATTGAACTGTTGGAACCATGTACAGTACAACCTTATACTACCTACACTAGTATACTACCTACAGTACAACCAATCATATTGTTTGCATCTATGAGGCAGGATCAAGCCCTGCCTGTGGTAGGCCTATGTGTAGGTAGGCTGGTTAGAACTTTATTAACCTATAGTTAATACTAAGCACCTAACTTAATCTACAGTTTTAACCTAATATTCTTACCTTTGATAGGAATATTCAAAGCCATAAGCCACATCAAAATCCTTGTTTGGGTGTGCTTCTACCTGCCATAATGATTGAGCTACTCAATGTAAATAATTTTATTTTGAATAACATAATAATGACAATAAACATAATGACAATAAATGTAATGCAATCTTTGTGTGTCTATAAATGTCATAGAAGAACAACTATCCAAAATGGAGGTGCATTAGAAAATATGCCTGAGGAAAGCTGTAGGCTTACGATAGCCTGGTACGACCATCCCGTTCTCGCGAGCTGGCTAGTCCTTGAGTCATCGGTCATGGATTATGATTATATGTGTGCAGTTAAAGACAGAATAATAAAACGTTTTACAACAGGTTTTGGAACGCTGGGTGTAAACTGACTACAGTTCCCATGATGCACACACCCTGTGCTTCCTCGCTATGTAGATTAATCTGTCTTGTTCTGTATGTAACATTTTATAATACAGCCCGTGTCTTAGTGTCTTGGCGAAATGTGAGTTTTTATAGGACATTAAAATTCACTTTTCTGAGACCCCAGAAACCGATTTTAGGTAGGTAAAAACAGCATATGCGGTGCCCTCGGTTGTTATCTAATGTACAAACATGTAAACTGCGAGAATTCCATCATAACGTTGATTTGAATGTGTAGGCTAAGTGTTTGAAAGTGTGTCATAACGTAGTAGCTATGTGTAACAATATGTTTAATAGCAGTTAGATTAGCTAGCTAGTTATTCGCACAGTGATAGCTAGCGGATTAGTAACGTAGCCTTTAGGCTAGTCTATGTTATTTTAAGATCCTACAACATTTATTTTAATAAAAAGCAAAGCTCAGCTTGAGGAATGCTCCTGTATACTCGAACCCTGATTATTGAATGTTTGTATGGCACTATATTTTGTAATGTATGAACGAAATATGAGTCAGTTTACTTATAGCCTAACGGTAGCCTTGTTTATTGTGTCATTAAATTAGTCAGCGCGTGCATAGTTTTGGCGGTACCCATAGTTCTCAACGGTGTTATTTGTGTAGTCTGCTTTTCAACAGTTTAGTCTTACTTTACATTAATAAGGAGACAATACTCAACATATACAAATAGGTAGCCTATACTAGTTGCATGTAAACAACATGAATAGTGTTTGTAGGGAAATGTGAGTTTGGGGTTCTATAGAATAGGAATAGTAAGTTTATTTGTAAATATTACCCAGGCCCCGGCAACAGCCCAGGGTGAGAGGTAAATGTTTTTGGTAGCATAGGTTTATTGGTTGATGTATTAGTTGGTTGTTAGCAGTTTTGATTGGCACAAAGCTCTCGACCTAACAAATGCAGCATTACCAAACATGTCCTGCACACATGCACCTGTGCGCACTCAGAGCCACAAAATGCATTCTAGTTTGGATATATATTTATATTTTAGAAAAAGTATGCATAAGCTATATCCATTAGAAAAAGCATTTCTATAGAGAGAAGAAAGACAGAATTAAGACAGACCCATACTGGAGTGAGCCTATGTATTGCTTAATCAAACTGATTCGTCTGAGAGCAGCTGTTGTGAAAGATACTGACAGCATCGTCTACTTTTTCTGTCCATCTTAAATAGACCTGCAACACCCAACCCTGTGCCTGGGAAGTGTAACACATGCAAAATCAATCTACTATCTGCTTGTCGTGCATGCCAGTTTCAAATAGAGCTAAATAGTCGCTTTCTAATCTAATAAACAGATGCTGGCCTGGTATTACAGCATCCCCTCCCCTACTACGACAAGTTAGCACCGCTATTAGCTACTATTTGTTACGGCTCGCATGCCCTCGCCTCCACAACCGCCTCCCTCTCTCCCCTCTGGGCCCGCTGCGCGCTCGGGGCGTCCTACGCGCTCTACCGCACGTCGCATCGGCCCGGGCATACAACGTTCTGACTCTCCGGAGTTTCCCCCCACTGCCGGGCGTTCCCCGTCTCCGGCCAGCTCCGCGGACTCGGCAGTCTCCTCCCACTCCGGTGACGTCGAGTCGGATCCCGACATGCCCAGCACATCAGCCCGTGCGCAAAGACAAGAACGGCGCGCTCGTCTCCGACGATGACGCGGGCGCGGCTCTACTCACCGGTTTCCAATTATCATCACCACACCTGTCCCTCGTTCTGCAATCACCTTCAACCTCTACAAGAACCTGGTCTACACTCCACTCATCGCCAGATCTTACCATAATACTCTTGTGGTAAAGTATAGCCTAGCCTACAATCTCCTTACCCGTATTTTGTAGTGTTTTTTCCCGTTCCCCGTTTGTGATTACTCTCACTCACCCTGCCTCCCCTCCTCATCTCTCCAGTTCCTGCCTGACCCACGTCTGTACGATTACCCTGCTCCTGCCTGACCATCGCCTGTACGACCCCGCTCCTGCCTGACCATCGCCTGTACGACAACCCCGCTCCTGCCTGACCATCGCCTGTACGACCCCGCTCCTGCCTGACCATCGCCTGTACGACAACCCCGCTCCTGCCTGAACATCGCCTGTACGACAACCCCGCTCCTGCCTGACCATCGCCTGTACGACAACCCCGCTCCTGCCTGACCACCGCCTGTACGACTACCACGCTCCTGCCTGACCATCGGCTGTACGACTACCACATCCCCCTTTGTGATCTTATTAAATCGCCCCTCCGGGCTTTACCGTTCCTTGCCTCATCCTTTCCTGTTGCGCCTGGGTCCCAAAACCGAACTCTAACAGTAAGATCTGGCCCGTTTTGACCCAGCCAACATGGAGGAGAGACCTGCACCTCCTGGACCACTCCAAGCCCTCCAACAGACCCAAGCTGAGCAACTGCAGCAGGTATCCGACCTGGTCACCGCGCTCAGTGCCCGCCTGGCTCCGTTCCTGAACCCCACCGCTCCACCAAACCGGGAGCCCCATCTCGCCTCCCCGGCCCCCTACGACGGGACATTCACCCTCTGCCGGGAGTTCCTCATGCAGTGTGAGTACGTGTTTGAGCTCCAGCCAAGCATGTACACCACTGCGTCAGCTCGCATAGCCTACATCGCTAACCTAACCACGGGACGGGCTCGCCGCTGGGTCATGGCGGGTCGCGAAGGCGCAGCTGCCTACATGCAGGACTACACAGCCTTCGTGGCAGAATTCAGGACTGTGTTCGACCACGACGTCCACGGACAGGACGCGGACGCTGCTCTCTCCGCCCTCACCCAGGGTTCCAGCTCAGTAGCGGACTACGCCACGGAGTTCCGCATCCTCGCTGCCCGTTGCTCCTGGAACGAGTCTGCCCTGTACAGCGCCTTCCGACGGGGCCTGGGGGACGCCATGAAGGACAGCCTGGCTGGAGGAGACAGACCAGCGACCCTGAGCCAACTCGTCTCCCTCTCCATAGCCATAGACGAGCGCCACCGGGAACGCAGGCGCGAGCGGGCGCACCAACATCACAGCGCACCCAGACCGTCTCCGCCTCCCTCTGCCGGACTCTCTCGGCCTGCCCCGGCCTCCCTCGCCCCCCCAAACACCGCTGGAGAGGAACCCATGCAACTGGGTTGGACCCGACTGACCCCTGCAGAGCGTGAGCACCGGGAACAGAACGGACTGTGCATTTACTGCGCTAGCCCAGCGCACGCCGTCGACTCCTGTTCCTCTGCACCTCCCAGGGCGGCAAAAAGAGTAGGCTCACTCGCCAGGGGGTACCGAGTAAGCCGGCTCATCCATCCCCAATCCCGGACCCGTGCCGCCAGGTTCACTGTCACCCTCGCCTGGCAGGGGCACACGCTCTCCGTCCCTGCTCTCATCGACTCCGGTGCTGACGAGAGCTTCGTGGACGTCCAGTTCGCCCACAAAGCGGCGCTCCCTATCTCCCCTCTGGAGAGGCCCCTCTCGGCCTTCGCTCTGGATGGCCATCCCATGGGTCCCATTACTCACCGGACCCTGCCCCTCACCCTCACAGCCTCGGGAAACCACGTGGAGAACATCCGCCCCTTCGTCATCCACTCTCCCGACGCTCCGTTCATCCTAGGAAGGCCCTGGCTGGAACTCCATACCCCTCATGTCTGCTGGAGCTCGGGGCACATCCTCAGCTGGAGCACCGCCTGCCACGCCCGCTGCCTCCGAGCTGCTCAGACCTCCACTCGGGTTGACCGACCCCGTCCCGCTCCTCCGGACCTCTCCACGGTCCCTTCGATGTACCACGACCTTGGGGAGGCCTTCAGTAAGGAGCGCGCCCGCACACTCCCCCCTCATCGACCCTACGACTGCGCCATCGAGCTCCACCCTGGCGCCCCTCTCCCAGCCAGTCGTCTCTACAACCTCTCCCTCCCGGAGAAAGCAGCCATGGATACCTACATCTCCGAGTGCTTGGCCGAGGGTCTCATCCGACCATCTCGATCCCAGGTGGCAGCGGGGTTCTTCTTCGTCAAGAAGAAGGGAGGAGATCTGAGGCCGTGCATCGACTACAGGCTGCTCAATAACATCACGGTTAAGAATAAATATCCACTCCCCCTCATGAGCTCCAACTTCGAACCCCTCATCGGTGCCACCATCTTCACCAAGTTGGATCTCAGGAACGCTTATCACCTGGTGCGTATCCGTGAGGGGGACGAATGGAAGACCGCCTTCAAGACCTCCCGTGGCCACTACAAGTACCTCGTCATGCCCTTCGGCCTCACCAACGCCCCCGCCGTCTTCCAGGCGCTGATGAATGACGTGCTCAGGGACATGCTGGACGTCTTTGTGGTCCTTTACCTGGACGACATCCTGGTATTCTCCAGGAGCGCTGAGGAGCACGTCCAGCATGTCCGCATGGTCATCCAGCGTCTCCGGGAGAACCGCCTATATATCAAGGCGGAGAAGTGCACTTTTCACTCCTCGTCAGTGGAGTTCCTGGGGCTCATTGTGGAGGGAGGCCTGACGCGACCCGACCCCCGCAAGATCAAGACCGTGGTCGAATGGCCTCAACCCACGACCCGGAGGCAACTTCAGAGCTTCCTTGGCTTCGCCAACTTTTACCGCCGTTTCATACGGGACTACAGCCGGGTAGCAGCTCCCCTCACCCACCTCACCTCATCCCTGCGTCCGTTCGTCTGGACACCGGCTGCCAGCGCTGCCTTCTCCGCGCTCAAGAAGTGCTTCACCACCGCCCCGGTCCTTCTCCATCCTGACCCCTCCAGGCAGTTCGTGGTCGAGGTGGACGCATCGGACACAGGCATCGGTGCTGTTCTGTCCCAGCGGTCAGGGGAGGACCAGAAGTTGCACCCCTGTGCCTTCCTCTCCCGCCGGTTCTCCCCAGCGGAGGTGAATTACGACATCGGGAACAGAGAGTTGTTGGCGGTGGTGGGGGCCTTGGAGGAGTGGCGCCACTGGCTTGAGGGCGCCGAACACACCACCCTCGTCTGGTCAGACCACAAGAACCTGACCTTCATCCGGGCGGCCAAGCGCCTCAACTCCCGCCAGGCGCGGTGGTCCCAGTTCCTCGGGAGGTTTGATTTTACCCTCACCTTCCGGCCCGGCTCCCGCAACGCCAAGGCCGACGCGCTGTCCCGCCTCCACGCGCCCGAGGCGCCCCCCGCGGAGCCTGAGACCATCCTGCCGGTCTCGCGTGTCATAGGGGTGGTCACCATGAACATCGAGGCAGTGGTGAGGCGCGCCCAACCCAGTCCGGCCAACGTTCCTCCTCGCAGGCTCTTCGTGCCTGACTCGGTCCGGTCCCGGGTGCTCCAGTGGGGCCATGCCAGCCGGTTTGCGTGCCATCCCGGGGTTCACCGCACCTTCTCCTTCCTGAGCCGACGGTTCTGGTGGCCCTCCATGAGGTCCGACGTCCGGGAGTTTGTGGTCGCCTGTCCCGTCTGCTCCCGCAGCAAGGCGTACCACCAGCCCCCGGCTGGCCTCCTGCGTCCTCTCCCGGTCCCCAGCCGTCCCTGGTCCCACATCGCCCTGGACTTCGTCACCGGTCTTCCCCCCTCCAGGGGCAACACGGTCATCCTCACCGTGGTGGACCGGTTCTCCAAGGCGGTCCATCTGGTGGCGCTCCCCAAGCTCCCGTCCTCTGCGGAGACAGCTGAACTCCTCGTCCAACATGTCTACCGGCTCCACGGTCTCCCCGGAGACATTGTCTCGGACCGTGGGCCTCAATTCACCTCCCAGGTCTGGAGGGCCTTCTGCAAAGAGATCGGCGCCACCATCAGCCTCTCCTCTGGCTACCACCCGCAGACCAACGGCCAGGCCGAACGGGCCAACCAGAGCCTGGAGTCCGCTCTCCGCTGTGTGTCGGCTCTCCACCCCACCTCCTGGAGCAAGGACCTACCCTGGGTCGAATACTCCCTCAATGCCCTGACCAGCGCTGCCACTGGCAGGTCTCCGTTCGAGTCATCCCTCGGGTACCAGCCCCCGCTGTTCTCTCTCCAGGAGTCGGAGGCCTCCGTCCCCTCCGTCCAGGCCCACCTCAGCCGCTGTCGCCGTGTCTGGAGGGAGGTCCGCAGGGCCCTGCTCCGCTCCAACGAGCGCTCCTGCCGCGGGGCCAACCGCCGCCGCACTCCTGCTCCGGCGTATCGGCCCGGTCAACGGGTCTACCTCTCCACCGCTGATCTTCCGCTCCAGGTCCCCTCCAGGAAGCTGGCTCCGCGCTTCGTTGGGCCCTTCGAGATCGACCGTGTCCTGAACCCAGCTGCGGTACGCCTTAAGCTCCCTGCTTCCATGCGGGTACACCCTGTGTTCCACGTGTCCAAGGTCAAGCCTGTCTCCTCGAGTCCCCTCATGCCTTCTGCCCCGGCTCCTCCGCCTCCCCAGATGGTCGACGGGCATCCCCAGTGGACGGTTCGGCGGCTGCTGAAGGTGCGCCGCCGGGGTCGGGGTTTCCAATACCTGGCGGATTGGGAGGGGTACGGCCCCGAGGAGTGCAGCTGGATCTCCAGGCAGCTCATTATGGACCCGTCTCTCCTCCGGGACTTCTACCGGGCCCATCCTGACGCCCCCGGTCGGTCGCCAGGTGGCTCCCCTCGGGGGGGGGGGTCCTGTTACGGCTCGCATGCCCTCGCCTCCACAACCGCCTCCCTCTCTCCCCTCTGGGCCCGCTGCGCGCTCGGGGCGTCCTACGCGCTCTACCGCACGTCGCATCGGCCCGGGCATACAACGTTCTGACTCTCCGGAGTTTCCCCCCACTGCCGGGCGTTCCCCGTCTCCGGCCAGCTCCGCGGACTCGGCAGTCTCCTCCCACTCCGGTGACGTCGAGTCGGATCCCGACATGCCCAGCACATCAGCCCGTGCGCAAAGACAAGAACGGCGCGCTCGTCTCCGACGATGACGCGGGCGCGGCTCTACTCACCGGTTTCCAATTATCATCACCACACCTGTCCCTCGTTCTGCAATCACCTTCAACCTCTACAAGAACCTGGTCTACACTCCACTCATCGCCAGATCTTACCATAATACTCTTGTGGTAAAGTATAGCCTAGCCTACAATCTCCTTACCCGTATTTTGTAGTGTTTTTTCCCGTTCCCCGTTTGTGATTACTCTCACTCACCCTGCCTCCCCTCCTCATCTCTCCAGTTCCTGCCTGACCCACGTCTGTACGATTACCCTGCTCCTGCCTGACCATCGCCTGTACGACCCCGCTCCTGCCTGACCATCGCCTGTACGACAACCCCGCTCCTGCCTGACCATCGCCTGTACGACCCCGCTCCTGCCTGACCATCGCCTGTACGACAACCCCGCTCCTGCCTGAACATCGCCTGTACGACAACCCCGCTCCTGCCTGACCATCGCCTGTACGACAACCCCGCTCCTGCCTGACCACCGCCTGTACGACTACCACGCTCCTGCCTGACCATCGGCTGTACGACTACCACATCCCCCTTTGTGATCTTATTAAATCGCCCCTCCGGGCTTTACCGTTCCTTGCCTCCTCCTTTCCTGTTGCGCCTGGGTCCCAAAACCGAACTCTAACACTATTCCTCCCACACGTCTATTTTGACTGGGTGAGTGTAACAGAGACTGTGTGTGTCTTGTGTCCGACTGTGTGTATCGTGTTTGTTTGAAGCCAGGTGTCCATCGCTGTCCGCTAGAGGGACACAGCAGACCAGTGGCCCACACAAGCTTCACACCCCTGGAGGGATCAGGTACTGTGTTCTCTGTCTGCACACACACACACACACATAAACACACACACTAATCAAAGATTCTGAATGATGAGTCCTATTCTCATTACAGCGTCCCCTAAAGGAAAAGTGTGTTACAGAGCTATAAGCACTCCACATGTTGAACACACTCGCCAGAATCACTACTAGTTACTATTTCTACATGCTGGCAGCTTGAGTCCTTGTTCTCAATGTAGATACCTCAGCACGCATGCAGGTGACGTGACATCACCAGTAGAAATGTGGGCTGTTTTCCTACTCAACCCTCAACTCATAGAAATGAGGAATGTATCTATCCCAACTCCCAGGTCCTGGTATCTCCTTGCCTTCTGTACATGTACTGGTGTAACAGAGTTGAATTGGTTAACTCACTTCTCAGTTTAAATACTGCCCACCAGTGGCATCAAACCGCTAGCTTTTCGGTGGTGTGTTTAATACCAAGCCCCCAGGATTCGAAATCTAAAGTGAAGGCCTATTGAACCGCGCCATCTTGGCTAGATTTGTAGTCACTTGGCTATTTCCGGTGACTTTTGACTTGCGCAGTTGAGCTTTTCTGTCCGACGCGCGTCCACGAAAAAGTTCACATTTATCTGAAATGTAGACGCGCGTTCCCGGCTCTCTCGGCTCTCCCCGCTTTGATTTAGCAATGAAAACCGGCTTGCATATTAACCTGTTTTTGTCAAATATATCAATTGGAGAAATTATTTTTTGATCCTGGCATCTTAGTTTTAACAGGTTAAATATAATTGAACATGTTTTGTTTGCTAGTAGATGGTATTCATTCCGTTCGCGATAACGTTATTGCAGCCAGGCTAAATTCCTCCAGGGAGCCAGTGACCGGCGAGTTGAAGAGCTTCAAAAGAGCTTTTAAAAGCATTACAAATTAGACATTAAAAGCATTAAAACGAAATGTGAAACATTATATATATATATATATATATATATATATATATATGTGTGTATGGAGCAATTGTTTTTAATGTCCGACTTTTGTCTGTGCTGTTCAGTAAATGTGCATCTGTCCTAATTTATTGTAGCCTATCTATCTACTACACAACCTAGTTCAAATTTATGAATCTCCCGCGGAAGTCAGGAGGGTTGGCAAGTAGGCTATGGTCACTGCTCCCCAGTAAAATTGAATAATTGAGGGGTTACTTACAGTACAAAAAAGTACAGCATTTGTAGAACTCGGATGATACTACATAAATTGCCATGCAAAGCCAGAGACTGTTGCTTGTAGACGACAAGACTGCTGTAACCATTCAAATGTGGAGGCTACACTGCATTGAAGGTGGGTTGGCTTACTTGACACAGAACACAGAAAACGGACACCACAAAAAAGGGCTTAAAGCAGGTCCTAAACAGCAGCAGGTCTGGTTGAGGTGTGAACTGGTCTCCTAAAAATGGCTTGAGCTGTGAGGATAAGAGGAGGCACACTGTTTCTGTTATTACATTTCAATAATAGAATATGACACACAAACCACATACATACACACATACACATACAGCCCGTCTTGGTTTAAAGCCCACTCACCAACGTCAAGGTGCAAGCCTATCGAGTGGGAACACGAGACCAATCACGAACAGGACAAACTCAGACGGGACAACACAGCATACAAATAATCAAGGAATATGTATGTTGTCATGCTGTTTCACATTTCGTTTTAATGCTTTTAATGTCTAATTTGTAATGCTTTTAATGCCCCCCCCCCCCCCGCAATTTGGTTTGGAAATGATCACGCCGCGGAAGATTCATAAATTTGAACTAGGTTGTGTAGTAGGCTAGATAGGCTACAATAAATTAGGACAGATGCACATTTACTGAACAGCACAGACAAAAGTCGGACATTAAAAACAATTGCTCCATACACACACATATATATATAAGACAATCTCCTGTGCATAGTTGAAATGGTAGTGGGATACGTTGATAAACTGGAGTGATCATTTGACAGCAATTATTAGCCTTTTCCAGGAATGGACAGAAATGGGATATTTTTAGAATAACAGGAATTTATTCACATACAATGTAAAGGAGTTGATGTGTAGCATGAAGATGAAACGATACACTGAGTTTGGGTGTTTTCAGTCAACGTTGGCGTTGACCGCTTCCAGCTATCGAATGGCCGACTGGTGTAAGATGGATAGCCTAACGTTAGAGAGATAAATGTAGGCTATGGTTATGTTAATAAAGCTAACAATGATGTTGTAACATGCATGCAGCACTGCCGATCTGATCTGAACGATTGATTCATTGTTACCATGGATCGGTATTGGGATTGATCAAGGGTGAGTGTGAAATAGCAGCCAGGAACTCAGCGGGTTATCCGAGATGCGGTAGCCGCGGCCAAAGCTCCTGCTGGCGGGGAGTGAAGCTCTTCAACTCGCCTGTCACTGGCTCCCTGGAGGAATTTAGCCTGGCTGCAATAACGTTATCGCGAACAGAATGAATACCATCTACTAGCAAACGAAACATGTTCAGTTATATTTAACCTGTTAAAACTAAGATGCCTGGATGAAAAAATAATTTCTCCAATTGATATATTTGACAAAAACAGGTTAATATGCAAGCCGGTTTTCATTGCTAAATCAAAGCGGGGAGAGCCGAGAGAGCCGGGAACGTGCGTCTACATTTCACATAAATGTGAACTTTTTCGTGGACGCGCGTCGGCCAGAGAAGCTCAACTGCGCAAGTCAAAAGTCACCGGAAGGCCAGAAAAGCACAACTGCGCAAGTCAAAAGTCACCGGAAGGCCAGAAAAGCACAACTGCGCAAGTCAAAAGTCACCGGAAATAGTCAAATGACTACAAATTTGCCAAGATGGCGCGGTTCAATAGGGCTTCATTGTTGATAGCGGCCAGTGAATGGAGTGGCTGTATCCAGTTCTATTAATACATCCATGGTTTAATAGCGGTGTTTACAAGAAGTTGTCACGTGAGTGTCGTAAATGAGGACCCAAGTTTGAACCCAGTATGGGCAAAGTGCTGGTGGAAGCTATACTGACGAGCGACACAATCTGAAATCGGCAACACTGGGAATATTCATGTATCGATTTATATTTCAGCGGCAGTGGCTAGTTGCAAAACTAGAATGGAGAAGTAAGACGCCTCCTTCCCTCCACTAGTCTGGGGGTCCACCTTGGGCAAGTGGTAGTACCCCCTAGCCCCCCTACCTGGGGTTACAGGAAAAACCCTGATGATAGAACAACTAAAAGGAAGAGAGACCCGGCCCGGAGGAAGCCCGGGGCCCTCGTCTGGAGCCAGGCCCAGACGGAGGGCCCGCATGCGAGCGCCTGGTGGCCGGGCTTACCACGGAGCCCGGCCGGGCTCAGCCCGAATAAGCAACGTGGAAGCACCATCTCCTCCTCCATCGTCCCGTGGACCCACCACCCGCGGGAGGAATTGTCGGGGTCGGGTGCGCTGCCAACTAGGTGGCGGTGAAGGCGGGGGGCACCGACGGACCGGACCCGGGCGGCAAAGGCTGGCTCTGGGGACATGGAACGTGACCTCGCTGGGGGGGAAGGAGCCGGAGCTTGTGAGGGAGGTGGAGCGATACCAATTACACCTGGTGGGGCTAACCTCCACGCACAGCACCGGCGCCGGAACCAAACTCCTGGATAGGGGTTGGACCCTGTTCTTCTCCGGAGTTGCTCACGGTATGAGGCGTAAGGCAGGTGTGGCTATACTAGCTAGCCCCCAGCTGAGCGCCTCTGTGCTGGAGTTCACCCCAGTGGACGAGAGGGTCGCCTCCCTGCGCCTTAGGACTGTGGGGGGGGGACTCTGACTGTGGTTTGTGCTTATGCACCGAACAGCAGTTCAGAGTACTCAGCCTTCCTGCAGACCCTGAGTGGAGTCCTTTTGGGGGCTCCTGCAGGGGACTCCAGTGTCCTACTGGGGGACTTCAATGCACACGTAGGCAATGATGGAGAAACTTGGAGGGGCGTGATTGGGAGGCATGGCCACCACGATCTGAACCCGAGTGGTGTTTTGTTGTTGGACTTCTGTGCTAGTCACGGTTTGTCCATAACAAACACCATGTTCGAACACAAGGATGCCCACAAGTACACCTGGCATCAGAACACCTTAGGCCGAAGGTCGATGATCGATTTCGTTATCGTATCATCTGATCTGAGGCCATGCGTTTTGGACACTCGGGTAAAGAGAGGGGCAGAGCTGTCCACTGATCACCATCTGGTGGTGAGCTGGTTTCGATGGCGGGGGAAACTTCTGGACAGACCTGGAAAACCCAAGCGTGTAGTGAGGGTGAATTGGGAACGTCTGGAGGAAGAGCCTGTCCGGAGAGATTTCAATTGCCACCTCCGGCAGAGCTTCTCAGGCATCCCTGTGGAGGTTGGGGACATCGAGCATGAGTGGTCGGTGTTCAAAGCCTCCATTGCTGAAGCTGCGGCTGGGAGCTGTGGCCTGAGGGCCATAGGTACCTCAAGGGGCGGTAACCCTCGGACACCGTGGTGGACAGCGGTGGTCAGGGAAGCCGTCCGACTGAAGAAGGAGGCCTTCCGGGTTATGTTAGCCCGGGAGACCCCAGAAACAGTTGCAGGGTATCGACTGGCCCGGAGGGCTGCGGCTTCGGCCGTGACCAAGGCAAAGCAGCGGGTGTGGGAGGAGTTCGGAGAAACCATGGAGAAGGACTTTCGGTCGGCACCAAAGTGTTTCTGGAAGACCATCAGACACCTCAGGAAGGGAAAGCGGGGGACCATCCAAGCTGTATACAGCAAGGAGGGGACACTGCTGACCTCAACTGAGGAGGTTGTTGAGCGTTGGAAGGAGCACTTTGAGGAACTCCTGAACCCGACTAATCCACCCTCTACGAACGAGGCAGAGCCGGAAGATGATGGGGGGTCGTCAATGTCCTTGGAGGAGGTCACTGAGGTAGTCAAACAACTCCACAGTGGCAGAGCCCCAGGGACTGATGAGATCCGTCCAGAAATGCTTAAGGCGCTGGGTGTAGAGGGGCTGTCTTGGTTGACACGCCTCTGTAACATTGCGTGGAAGTCTGGGTCAGTGCCGAAGGAGTGGCAGACTGGGGTGGTGGTCCCCATATTCAAAAAAGGGGACCAGAGGGTGTGTGCGAATTATAGAGGCATCACATTACTCAGCCTCCCAGGGAAAGTTTACTCCAAGGTGCTGGAAAGGAGGGTCCGGCCGATAGTCGAACCTCAGATCGAAGAGGAACAATGCGGATTTCGTCCTGGTCGTGGAACTACCGACCAGCTCTTCACTCTCGCAAGGATCTTGGAGGGGGCTTGGGAGTTTGCCCAACCTGTCTACATGTGTTTTGTGGACTTGGAGAAGGCTTACGACCGGGTCCCTCGAGAGGTCCTGTGGAGGGTTATGCGGGAGTATGGGGTGAGGGGGTCCCTACTTAGGGCCATCCAATCCCTGTACACCCAGAGCGAGAGCTGTGTCCGGGTCCTCGGCAGTAAGTCGTCTTCCTTTCCGGTGGGTGTTGGCCTCCGCCAGGGCTGCGCTTTGTCACCAATCCTGTTTGTGATTTTCATGGACAGGATATCGAGGCGTAGCCGGGGGGAGGTGGGTCTGCAGTTCGGTGAGCTGGGGATCACGTCACTGCTTTTTGCAGATGATGTGGTCCTGATGGCATCAGCTGCCTGCGACCTCCAGCACTCTCTGGATAGGTTCGCAACTGAGTGTGAAGCGGCTGGGATGAGAATAAGCACTTCTAAATCTGAGGCCATGGTTCTCAGCAGGAAACCGGTGGCCTGTCTGCTCCGAGTAGGAAATGAGTCCTTACCCCAAGTGAAGGAGTTCAAGTATCTGGGGGTCTTGTTCACGAGTGAGGGAACCATGGAGAGGGAGTTTGGCCGGAGAATTGGAGCAGCTGGTGCGGTTCTGCAGTCGCTTTACCGCACTGTTGTGACGAAAAGAGAGCTGAGCCAAAAGGCAAAGCTCTCGATCTACCGGTCTATCTTCGTCCCCACCCTCACCTATGGTCATGAAGGATGGGTCATGACCGAAAGAACGAGATCACGGATACAAGCGGCCAAAATGAGTTTTCTCCGGAGGGTGGCTGGGGTCTCCCTGAGAGATCGGGTGAGAAGTTCAGTCATCCGGGAGAGACTCGGAGTAGAGCCGCTGCTCCTTTGCGTCGAAAGGAGCCAGTTGAGGTGGTTCGGGCATCTAGTGAGGATGCCTCCTGGGCGCCTCCCTAGGGAGGTGTTCCAGGCGTGTCCGGCTGGGAGGAGGCCGCGGGGCAGACCCAGGACTAGGTGGCGGGACTACATCTCCGCACTGGCCTGTGAGCGGCTAAAGATTCCCCAGGCAGAGCTGGTTGATGCTGCTAGGGAAAGGGATGTCTGGGGCCCCCTGCTGGAGCTGCTGCCTCCGCGACCCGACCCTGGATAAGCGGATGAAGATGATGATGATGATGATGATGACGATTTATATTTCATCAGCACATTTGTGTTGGCCTCCGCTGCTGCTCTCTGCATGCGTTTCCAGTGCTGCTGTGCATCTGTCACCCTCAAATGTACCCAGGGATCCCATTGTCAAGTTCAAGTTCAAATCAAGTTCAGCTACAGGCTTATCCCACCCAGGTGCAATACGGAGCGGTTCAGACGTTCCTTTATGGCAGCGGCCATCAGGCTCTATAACAGTGTTGTAGAGGTGTGCATGTGTGCTATTTCTATCTATCTATCTATCTATCTATCTATCTCTCTATCTACAGTATCTATCTATCTATCTACAGTATCTATCTATCTCTATCTATCTGTCTATCTGTCTGTCTGTCTGTCTATCTATCTATCTATCTCTCTCTATCTACAGTATCAATCTATCTATCTATCTATCTATCTATCTATCTATCTATCTATCTATCTACAGTATCAATCTATCTAGCTACCTACCCACCCTCTCTCCCTCTCTCTCTGTCTGTCTGTCTATCTATCTACCTACAGTAGGTTCAATTTATTTGCCATTTACATACATACTGAGACATATATGACTGTCTAACGGCAAAATAATTCTAGAGTAGCTGAACGCTGGCACAGCGTAGTAGTAAACAGCAGGGATCCACATCCACGATTGGACAGAACAGACAGCAGCACCCACACCCACGGCTGCAAGGCGCCCCCGCGTCCGCAGGGCAGCGCTGACCAGCTAGGAGCGATCTGTCGGCCTCCTCAGCCGGAGAGCGCGGCAGTCGTGAGAATAGTCGACGGGTGCTCGAAGGTCGTCCGGAGGTGGGCCGCGGTTGTGGGAGTCGCACGCCAGCGGTTGTGGATGACTTGCACTGACCACTGGGAGGGGCGAGCTCTGAGCGGACGGGTCCTGCGCTCCTGAGGGCCGACGCCACGATGCAGTCCCGCGCGTCGTCGTCCTCCGAAGCCCGCCCACAGTGCGAAGCGTGACGGCGTCGGCGTGAAAAAGGCCGCTGCAGAAACCGCCCAGAATTCGGGCAACTGTAGCACTGTATGTGTTATTTGTTTAATATGACACACATGCGCACACACACACGCCATCACTGTTATCTCAGCTGTGCAAATGTGTTTATTCATCCCACCATTCAATGTATGTTCCTATTAGTATTCCTTCTACAGCATCAAAATGACCATGCACAGCATTCACCTACCACAGCATGAGCCAAGGACATACTGAAGAATCTAGGAAGAAATGTCTATAACATCTACAGAGTCTTACTGCTATGTATTTGATTTAATGTGTTTGTTTGTTTCACTGTGTGGTCGATAGAGTGAGGGATACAGCTGATGCTGCTGCTGCTGTGGCCGTTCGGGGTAGTGGGTGTCGAGGTCACACTTAGGCCACAGGGGGGGGGCTCTCCTCTGGGGTATCAATGACACATCTCTATGGGACACTATAAACAGACACAACCCAGACTGACAACCAATGGTGATTAAGGCATCATGTTAGGGTGACAGGTGACACATCTGTATGGTCACTCCTCCACCAATCTAGCTTCACTAGGCCCTAAACAGGCAGGCCTAGGTGTGGGGGTGGGCCGAGAGAGCACTATTTAACGTCTCAACCAAACCTTGAGACTTCAATTTTGAAACGGCAGGCAACTCAGCCGGACAGATTCGCTGCTCCCAGCAGGCAGACACGCTGTTAACACCATGCGGGGAGGGAAGTCTAAGGCCTTGACTTCGCGCCACAGCCAGCAGAGAAGCAGGGAGAGACGGAGACTAGGGAAACATCCCAGTGTTCCATGTGATTGTACTGTATCTTTGTACAATAAATCTATCATCTGTCGCCGCTTCCAATCCCGTGTTGGGTGATTTCATCAATGACTATCACAAGAAAGGCAATTAACATTGTGGTTCATAATTAGATGGTGCTGCAACTTTTATCAAGGCTTATAAACAAAAATTACACAATGCAGAGCAACAGGAGAAAAGACCTCAAAGGCCAACAATACTGTGATACGTACTCACTTCACCAAGCCTGCAGATTTTCACCTGGTTAACAATATTGGTATATGAAGAAATTCTAACAATTTACACAGAAAAAACTATTACAATTTATAAAATCCTATCAACTTGGCTTGATCCTCACAAGATGTCAGTAAAGAATAGGCTCTTTGCACAAGCTCCACTACTTCCTGAAATTCTACAGGCATATTTATTTCCTGTCCTATACCATTGGATGGAAGTGATTAATCAGGTGGGATCAGGTGTCCCGCACACCTGATTAATCACTTCCATCCAATAGTATAGGACAGGAAATAAGGATGCCTGTAGAATTTCAGGAAGTAGTGGAGCTTGTGCAAAGAGCTTATTTGACCAGTAGAGGGCAGGAAAGGCTCCATCAAACATGCGTCATTCTGCTCCACTCACCACTGTACACCTGCACATGGCACATGCATGTCTAGCCATGACTGATACACTGTGATGTGTCTGGATAAGTTCTCTCATTAAAACATGAATATATACCAGAGATCAGCAACCTATCAAAAGAAACATTTTTGGACAAAAAAATAATAAAAAATCTGACGGGAGCGGTGAAACATTTGAGCTTTATAATGAAGGCAGTGTTTCCCGTAGATGCTTTTTTTTCGTGGTAACACCCAGGAAGGACACGTTAGAGGGAGAAGGGGGTTGTAGGGAAATTTTGAGAATCAAACACTTAATTTCCTTCATTCTGATGAATTTTTATTAGACATGGGGTTTGGACTGGCACAAAGGCAAGGCAAGTTTATTTGAACCCAAACGTCCTGCTCGCATGCACACACACAGAGCCACAAAATGCATTCATGGGCGGAGGTCTGTGCTCTCTGAGCACCATTTCTCGTTTTATTATTCGTCTTAAATTACATTTACTCTGTAGTCCAACTTCTTGAGACACTTTCCACAAGAAAGATTTATGAAATTATGAGATGAAGCTATAGCACCACTAGAGGGCACTATCCTCAATCAAACGATCCATCTGTCCTCGGGTCCAGAAGGTGTTGATGATAATCTCCATCATCATCGCCCTGAAGTGTCTGCTGGAACAGAAGCGCTCGCCAGTCCTGAAGGACCGTATGATGGTAGATGGTAAATGGACTGCACTTATATTGCGGTTTTATCCTTTCATTCACCCATTCACACACCCAGGGGTGAAAATTAACTTTTTGGCTCACGGTGAGTCACCTGCCAAGGGGACTATAGATGAAAAAATCTACTGGCCAAGTATATCTATTTTTCAGATAGCCTTCCGAAATCTAGTCGCCAATTGGAAATTTTACCTGCGTTTGGCCGGTGTTAATTTTCAGCCCTGCACACACCCATTCACGGCAGCTGCCATGCAAGGTGCTAGTCTGCTCATTGGGAGCAATTTGGGGTTCAGTGTCTTGCCCAAGGACACTTCGACATGTGGACAGGAGGAAGTGGGATTCGAACCACTGACCCTACGATCATTGGACAACCCGCTCTACCTTGTGAACTACAGCAGCCCCATGATCTACCTCCAGGTGTTAGACAGGGTTTTCCTCTACACCATGGTCTCTCACTATCAAGTTCACTATCCACACCATGGTCTCTCACTATCAAGCTCACTATCCACACCATGGTCTCTCACTATAAAGTTCACTATCCACACCATGGTCTCTCACTATAAAGCTCACTATCCACACCATGGTCTCTCACTATCAAGTTCACTATCCACACCATGGTCTCTCACTATCAAGTTCACTATCCACACCATGGTCTCTCACTATAAAGCTCACTATCCACACCATGGTTTCTCACTATCAAGTTCACTATCCACACCATGGTCTCTCACTATCAAGTTCACTATCCACACCATGGTCTCTCACTATCAAGTTCACTATCCACACCATGGTCTCTCACTATCAAGTTCACTATACACACCATGGTCTCTCACTATCAAGTTCACTATCCACACCATGGTCTCTCACTATCCACACCATGGTCTCTCACTATCAAGTTCACTATCCACACCACTATCCACACCATGGTCTCTCACTATCAAGCTCACTATCCACACCATGGTCTCTCACTATCAAGTTCACTATACACACCATTATCTCTCACTATCAAGTTCACTATACACACCATGGACTCTCACTATTAAGTTCACTATACACACTATGATCTCTCACTATCAAGGTCACTATACACACCATGGACTCTCACTGTCAAGTTCACCATCCCATAGAGGGTAGGTCGTGAGAGGTGTTTTTCATTTGTGAAATAGGCCTAGAGATTTTAAAATGAGGTCAAGGAGTTCTTTGCATGATGAGCTGCTGGCCATGGAGCTGGAATACAACCTGAAGATGTTCGAGAAGCAGATGGAGAACAAGGTGGCCGACTGCAGCCTGGCCAAGTTAAACGGTTTGTCTGTATATATAGACATACTGTAGGCTGTTTTTTATTGATCATAATGTCCATTTGTCTATCTTTATAATGGATTAATTTTTGTCTTTGTAAACAAAGTAACAAAGTGTAACAAAAACAAATGTGATGTGCTGTATTTTGTGAAGATAGTTTGCAAAAAAAAAATTTTGCACATATGTTATGCACTCAATGTATTGTCACATTTTCTGTTTATTTTCTTCTTTTATTAGTAAATAATAACATTAATACCTGTGGCCACCAGTAGGGGTCGTATGTGTTGTTTGTCTTGTGGACTGTTCTCATTCGTGTGCAGCCGTTGTGAAAGACTGGGGCCTCATTTATCAAAGAGCGTGTAAATTCAGGTGTAAAAGAGGGCGTACGACGAAAACGAGAAAAGGGCGGACTGCCGCGTACGACGAGAATATTTACACGCTTTTCGGATCTATCAAACATGGCGTACACGCTGCTGCGCCGATTCCTCAATGAAAAATCCGACGGTGTCGTAGAAGACAGCGGACGTGCACGCTCCTCGTGTTCCGCCCTCTCCACGCCCAAATTCAACCATATATGGTCAAAACTATGACAGCGCACAACGTGGATACCCGGAAGGAACCGACATAATATAGCGTGGAGCAAAGGCAAGACAATTACGTTTATGGAAAAACGCGGAAAGAAGATCAACTTTTCGGAGACGGAGGTGCATGTGCTTGTTGGTGAGGTCCACGCGAGGAAACAAATCATCTTCGGAAGGTAAGCTACAGTATTTGTACTAGCCTACATTTGTCTGATTGCTCCTACAGTTTAGGTAGCCTACTGTACGTTTCGTGCATCCTGTATTTGGCGTAGGCTACACGGACATTCTGTATTATGTGGCTGTGAGGAAAGCAAACATTCTGTGGTAGGCTATGATTGATTTAGGACCAAAAACAGGGAACGATAACACAGATGACCACTTCATAATGTTAGACCACATTAAACATTTTCCCCTCTGGGAAATTAAGACTCTCATTTAAATCACCCGGTAAATCACAGCATTTATTTGACTGCCAACAGAAAAACATATCAAATGAATATGGCTGCACAATGAAATGTTTAATGCATAATAAAGTGTACAGACAAACTCAAAGAAAATGACTGAAATTGTTTCTCCAGACTCTGACGTGGGGTGGGACTCAAAGGAGGGGGAGTCTGCAGTGGTCCTTGACCTGACGGTCGTGCCCCCGCCGGTTGCAGCTGTCAGGCCAAAATCTGTCCGGGGGACAAAATGTGTCCGGGTGACGTAATTGCTTATCGTTGCTGTGGAAACGCATGACGCGATCGCATTCCTCGCATTCCTCGCATTCCCGAGTTGCTAATGGAGCTCCTGCGGTCGCTGTTGACTATAAATAAATCTGTCCTTGTAAAAAATATTTTTCTCAGAGATATCTTAGTTAAAACATGATTGAACCAACAAGCTAATTTTATCTTTATAAGTGTAGTATTTAAATTCAGTTATATTCAAACTAGCTAGCTAAATAAGACGTTAGCTAGTGCTAGTCCGAGGATTTATTTTCATATTTTATTACAAATACATTAGAAACGTCCAATATTTGAGATCAATAACAAGATAGCTAGCAGAGAAATACAGCCATTTTACTCACTTTAGTCAACTGAATTGTATAAACCAGCTCAATTACGTCACCCGGACACATTTTGTCCCCCGGACACATTTTGGCCTGACACAGCCTCCACCTCCAGCGCCACGACCTCCAGTGCCTCCACCTCCAGCGCGCCGGCCTCCACCTCCAGTGCCATCTCCAGCGCCTCCGTCTCCACCGCCCACGCCTCCACCTCCGGCTGCCAGCGTCCCTGCCTCAAGGGTCCCTGAGGGCTGGGCTTCCTCTCAGACGCTGTGCTGGAGGCTCATGACCCTAGAGGCCCAGAGGGACATGGCAGAAGGGATTGGGGCAGTTGTGGGGCAGTTGTGCAGCAGTTGGTGGAGGTCACCACACTACACCACCAGAGCCAACAGGACATCCTCACTGCACTTCATTCCCTCACACATGCTGTCACGGACCTCACACAGTCACTCACTACCACACTCACGGACCTCACTCATTCACTCAAAAACGCACTCACACACCTCACACAGTCACCCACCAACAGACAATAAAATGGTAACAATGTGAACCTTACTTGTTTGTGTCTTCATAGCTGGCACATGACCTCAGCGCGGGCCCTTTGGTCCCGCTGGTAACCCTCATGACGGGGAGGGGGCTGAGGGCTTGGGTCCTCATTTTGTGGTGGGGTCTTGACTGGTTCTCATTCTTATCAGCTTTGAATATATATCTTGGCAAACATAACACAGGATGATGTACAAGGAGGGGACAGATACCTAGTGAAAGTACTATTGGTTGCTATTAAAAAGACAATAATGAGCGCTTGGTATAAGGTGGAACCCCCAACCAAGGAGCAATGGCTGGGTGTTGTGGAGGAGATTTATGTTAGGGAGAAGTTCACGCATGCATTGAGGATGCAGGAAGCAAAGTTTGCAGGGAGATGGGAAAAATGGATGGATTATAGAAGGAAGTGTGATGATATCACTAATATTGAAATTGTAATATTTGAGTAAGAGAAAAAAGCTGCATGGATGGAAGTAGCCATAAGTTGTTATTGAAAGTTTTTATGTTTTATTGTATTGTCGTTGTATGGATGGAAAATGCTAATAAAGATTAAAGTAAAAAATAATGTATCTTGGCTATGCACACACCAACAAGCCAGCCGTCACGCGCAGCGCCTGCCTCCAGTCTAGCCCCTACCCTGCTGTGCGCCAGGATGAATGAGTCATGCGTGGAGCCAGGCCACCGTGCCACTACACTTGTGATGAGCATGTCGGCGTCACATATGATTTGGGTATTTATAGTGTGCACATTTTAGCGATTCACATAGACGTATTCATTCACTGATGGTGCCCTTATGTGGGTGCAGTCGCCATCGCCGTCACCTCTTTGGAGTTCTATCTCGGCCAGTAGGCCGAGTAGCGCCGGATTCATTTAGGCTCGCATTACGCACAGGAGGACTGTCATTTATATGCTTACCAAACAGCAAACAGGTCCACATGATCACATATTAATGACAATCTAATTGGTCAATTATTGCCGTTTGATGGAGTGCCTGCATTAGGTGTGTGACATATAGCGCGGAAAGGTTTGGGACAGCGCATAGGTTAAGTTTGGGGAACAAATCCATATCGGACCATTAATGAGCCGGTTAGAGGACACGTCTAATCTTGCATTGCGATATATGTTTGTGCTGAATTGGGCTATTAGCCTACATGATTGTGCATTCAGAAACTGTCGCTCTTATTCTCTCCATCAAACATTGTAATTCACCGACGCACCACCTGCGTCGCCAGTTCCCCCTGTGTTCAAAAAGGGTGTAGGAAACCGTGTAAATCGGTACGACAACCTGAGAGGTGTCCTACAAAAGCGCGTAGAAAGGCGACTAAATTTTCGCCCTTTCGGCTTGATAGATCGCAATGTGGGGGGGGGAAATGGCGTACGCCTGAAATCGCGAAAAAGACCGTGTAAAATATGGCGTACCTCAATGATAAATGAGGCCCCTGCACTGTCATCCTGTGCTCAGCGGGAATTATGTCATGTGCGAGTCATGCCGGAGGCGTTTTGATGAATCCCAGCTGTGGACAAATGTCACTTCATGGACAGCGACGGATGTGGTGAAATTTCAAGATGTAATGTTATGACAAGGTAGTATATCCCAATTGCATGCGTATTGCATGCAAAGTATGCACTTTCAATGGGCAGCTGTAGTACATACTGGTAGTAAAAGGTAGAAATATGCGAATCGGAATGCAACCAACGTTTACTTTATATGCTTTGATAGAAAAAACAAACATTTTGTGCAGGTAGAGGGTGCTCTCCACCAATAGAGTGCTAAGCGGAAGCAGAAAGTGAAAACCCCCATGGGACCTTAAATTTGAAAAAATATGGATGGTAGTGAACGGTGGATGACAAATAATTTTTTGATCCCGTTTTAATTGTGCCATGACCACAACATGTGTTTGTCAATTTAAAACATACATTTTACTGATCTCTGTTAACTCGCAAGTTAGCTGATATTAGTTAGCTAGATATTTTGATTCTGAGATATGCCTGCTAATTAGGTGTTTGGTTGTGGCTGCATTCTTTTTAGATAATCACCGGCTGGCCAATCTTCCTGTTTCCACTTAGGCACTCTATAGGGATGAGTTCATATATAATCTATAGGTTACCAGCTACAACATGAACTAGTGTTTATGCCAGCAGTCGGCCCTGAAACCATGAAGGAATGGGAGAGTAATACACTGTGGGTTGTGGCAACCATTTATACCACCACAATGGATTTGAAATTTAACAAGATGTGCTTTAAGGGGAGACACTACAGTCAAAATTGTTTTTTCTACATACATTTTAATTTCAGTATACGTCTGTTTAATTTGATTTATCCATACTATATGATTGGAAAGTGTGCCATAGGCTGTTTGACTAGTTATTCGTCTTAACTGAGGCTGATGCTGCAGTCTTGGATCAACACTGACTGCCTGTAACATTAACTAGAAATAGCTGGCTAGTGTTCAGGAATTTACATCCAAACACCTTAAACCTTTGTCCTCTCACTCCTTTTGTAATTCATCACCTCCCCCAAATATTCACATAGCTGTGCTAACATACAAAATGGCTTCCAGAAGGCCATCTGTCTACTCCAGAATAACCATCCTTTGTCCCTTTGTCCCTCTTAGAAACTACCGCCTTTTCTCATGTCACATGTCTGTATTCTCGGCCACGCCTGCCATTTCATATGACGTGCAATGAGTTAGCCAATCACATCCTCAAAGCGCCGTACCTGTGTTTTGCTTGAATATAAGACTGCGCATGACAAGCTTTGAATTCACTTCGCTGACTAACCACTCGTTGTGCAGGAAGTCCTTGCGCTCGTATGTTTTTCACAATAAACCAGACTTAACCTTTTGAGCGAATCTTGGTAAATCCTTTTTGACTAGATCAGTTAAAATACGATCACACTAGCCTACAACTAAACAGGGCATCGTTGCTTAATCTCATGAGTGAAAACATCTTCGTAAATTTTCTCTAATGTTAGACTAACTGTTACCCCATCTACCGGTATGTTCTGCCAGAGGCTGCTGTCTCACTGACGTTATATAGGTTAGCTAGCTAGCAATAGAAATAGCTGGCTTTTCTACAACTGAACGAGAGCAATATAATGAATGAAAACAGCATACAATGTAAAGTGATCTAGCGCACAACAGTCGTAAACCATGTTTTGATTAGCATTTATTTATGATGCCCATGCTTGCAGCAAACAATCGCGTCTGCAGTGATGTGGTAGCTAGCACTAGCTAACGTTATGACAGCATGTTGACGCTGACTTGCTGTGTGCCTCGTGTTGACTTATATTAGATAAAGGCGACCATTAATCGATCTTGTGAGTTTTTCTGGTCATTTTGGGGGAATGATTGTGTTCACAAAAGATCTAACATAACCAGTTCCTCTGTTTACAAGCGAGATCACGAGAGCCGAGTACAGCGAGAGCCGCGGAGTCTCAGTCTGACTTTGAAAGTCGCCCCAGCGAGGCAGCCTGCTGCTGCACGCGCTCTGTCTGGTAATTGAAATCACGCATGCGCAGGCTGCGCAGCTAACAACCAATCACAGACATGCTTGCATTTTAGTAAATTTGGGTTTAGGTTTTCCAGACCTTTCAGAGAACAGTTTCGCACTAAATCCCTCACACGATTCTCTCCGCCTCAGTCAGTCGCAGTACGAGTTTGTCTGAGGTAGTCCACTGTCTGAGGCGAGTTATCAGGCTCATTAGTTAGTAGGGAATTGATAGATTTTTTTGGTAACAGACTACTGTTTTAATATTGTGGGGCATTAGTCGGACTCGGCGTATGTCCACTGCTTGAGTTAACATCGGCCAAGTTGAGCCAACACCTGCAGCTCCTTAGCTTGTAAGGTGTCACTAAGCAAATTATTTCTGTCCTCTCTAGATGAAACTGTCTGCACCTTGTGTTACGGGACACTCTTCGCCACGTGAAGCGAAGCGTCACCTGGACGCTAGCTAGTAGGCTAACTTGCCAGCTCATCAGCGTGTAAGGAATGGCACTGCAGTATTTTCTTTTACCTTCCCTCTCTATATTTTCACTTTTTTGATAGTTAAGCTGTCTCTTGGTCATAGTCATACACATATAACGAAACTGTTGGCACGTGTCTGCTGCTTGTCTGAGGTAACGCCAGTCGGCTGCTATTCATCGTGTCGAGTCCACTGTCTGAGGCGAGCTATCAGGGTCATTAGTTAGTAGGGAATTGAAATATCCTGTTTTGATTTTTTTTGCTAACAAAACTACTAGGACTACTGTTTTAATATATTGTGGGGCATTAGTCAGACTCTGTGTATATGTCCACTGCTTGAGTGAACATCGGCCAAGTTGAGCCAACACCTGCTAGCTAGTATCAGCTACCTATTTAAGATGGTCAGTTTATTAAGTTTCAGTATTATTATCAGTTTTTTAACATAATATAACACTAACTATAACAACAAAAAATTTACATTTAAGAAAACATTACATTTAAGTTTTACGATGTTAATTAACAATCATATCTGTTAAAAAATAATCTCATAAAACTGAATAAACAAACAAAAGGTTTTTCTCTTTCATAATCCAGAGAAAAACCTTTTTTGTGTATGTTTATTCAGTTTTATACGATTATTTTTTTTACATGGTTTTACATTTTTATTTTATGTTTTTTACATGGTTTCATAATGTTAATTAACAATTTTATTTTCTAAAATGAATTTTTTTTGTTGTTATAGTTAGTCTTGTAACTGTTTTTTAACTTATTTTTTCCTGTATATTCAGAATAGTTATTACATGTTTTTACATACATTTTTGGTGTTTTTACATTTAAGTAGGGTTATTTGAAAAAGATTTATCTGGCAAAGAATATCGTTTAATGTAATATTACAGAGATTTCCTGTATTTGCACTAATGAAAATTTCTGTTTTTTTACAGGTTTTTTGTGTCCCATTTTCTTCCTGTTATTTTATGTTTTTTTCCTGGAAACATAGCTGCCAGAATATTTCTGTTATTTATTTATTATTATTATTATTATTATTTACAGTGTAGCCTACATGCACCTCTGTAGTGATTTAATTTGATTTAGCTCCCCTGTATTATAATCATGTCAGGATATTAATGGTATACAGAGTGATATTAGATGAAAACCCCAATAGTATTATAAAAAGTCACCACCAGGTGTAGCCACTGGGAACGGGTCTGTAGAAAATGGGAGTGTCCCCACTGACTCAGCAGGTTAAGAAAATGCTGGGCCAGCAGCTTTAGGGCGGGAAGAATAAATGTGCACCCGGCCTGAGCATTCAAGATGTCCCAATCTCTTCCTGTTGAAATTCCCTGTCTGGCCCTCTTCTCCTCCCAAAGTAGCCTAGTCCCAAAGCAGCCAGAGATATAATGCTGACTCTGCAGAGATATGTACAGCAGTAAGGTCTCTTCTCCTCTTCCTGTTGAAATTCCCTGTCTGGCCCTCTTCTCCTCCCCAAGTAGCCTAGGCCCAAAGCAGCCAGAGATATAATGCAAACTCTGCAGAGATATGTACAGCAGTAAGGTCTCTTCTCCTCTTCCTGTTGGATTCCCTGTCTGGCCCTCTTTTCCTCCCAAAAGTAGTCAGAGCCCATACACCCAGGAATCTGGGGGGGGGGGGGGCATGGATGTAGGACATGGTAGGACATAAGTTATTGCTGAGCCAGCAAACTAGACATCATTTGATTGGTGGCAAAGTAAGTGATGTATGGAAAATGGGATGTGGTCAGGGGGGGGGGGAGTGGTGATAAGACTATAAAGGTCAATTACACAAAGGGAAAAGGTGTGATCTACCCGGGGGACTCCGTCTTTATGCTGTTTTGTTTCTAAAAGAGCAATAAAGTCAAATCGCATTTGGAACACTTGGTGCCTCGAGTTCTTTTTCCTTCATCTCAAGTTATTTTGAGACTCTGAAACCAATCTGGACTTAGATTTATTTCTTGAATTTTGACCTAAGACATAGTAAATTATTTTTACACGACAATTGGCGAGCCAGAACCCAGGAGGAGGACGGCAAAAGGACACCGGAAAAGCCGGGACGGGACGTCCACGTCAACACACGGGGGCCCTAAATTACAAAAAGGTAAGCAGAGCCATTTATAAAATCTGCTGATTTGTTTTAACGTGTGTTTGACGTGGTCGAGATCCGCCCGGGCTAACAGGTACCTTAAACGCCCCTCTTCAAAGAATCTAGAATAAATGTTACTCTAAATTGTGTTTATCAAATTTTGGCTAAATTAAAACATTGAAGGCACCCAGTATCCTATGCGATCGTTTGTCATTAACTGCTGCATGATTATAGGATTGCATGTGTCTCGGTGCGGATAAATGGATGAATGTATAGGTGTTTTTTGTTTTTTGCATGAGTTGATTTATTGCACAAACTAACCGCAGACGAAAACACATGTTTTTGGTTTCTTCTGACAGCCAGAGTTATTGTTGAAATAGTACAAGAAATACATTTTATGTTAGATTTGTACGATTGATACTTTTGAGGAATAATTTAGCCTACTCAGGTTTAAATTCCTCCTCTGACGTTTGGTTAAAAGATTAAAGTGTAAATTTTTGACCCCTAAGATAGAAAAGGTTACCTGTTTGAGTAACTAAGATAAGTAGTGTCTGTGTGTACACTTATAAGAAGAGTTACCTGTCTGAGTAACTAGAAGTAGTGTCTGTGTGTACACTTATAAGAAGAGTTACCTGTCTGAGTAACTAGAAGTAGTGTCTGTGTGTACACTTATAAAGAGGTGACCTGTCTGTGTAACGAAAGCATTGCCGGAAAAGTACAGGGCCTGGCCCTTACAGTGTGCGCGGCCGAGAGGGCAATAAATCTGATCAGAGTAAAATTGTAAATAAGTGTAAATAAGCATGCCGACGGAGTAAAATAGTATGAGAGTTGAGAATAGAATAATTTTGGGTTGTGGGTTATTTTTCTTTTCCTAAAAAGGTGTAGCGAGTGGTTCTAGGATTTAAAACCGAATGCAGTTTATAAATAAGTGTTAATATGGAGTTCAGGAAAGCGAGGCCGTAATTTACGATCGTAAGGGCCCAACAGGCTTTCATGTATCGGAAACCTGCAAGTTTAAGACTCAAGCGAGCTGATAAGAAACACATAGCGAAAGCCCGATCAAGCGACGGAGAGGCCCGTTTGATTTAATGAGGACGATTTATAGGACAAAGAGAGCAAAAGCAACCGTTGCAGGGCGGATTAACAAGCCCAGCAATAGACACCATAAGCGAGAACAGGCATATGAGCGCTATATAATACTGGGGAGTGGGCACTTCATTTGCATAATCGCAGTGTTTTGGGCTCTGGTTATTTTGTTGCTGTAGCTTACAGTATAAGTTCTTTGTTTGTCTGAACTTTCTCTGACCCACTCCTCAAAATCGCATACAGGCGAGGTCAGCTCACCACACACACACACACTCACGCACCCTCATACACGTACAATAAATCACCACATACGCGCCCACACACACGCTCCGCAGCACGCACACGCTCCGCAGCACACACACGCTCCCCAGAGCACAAAGACACACACACACACACACACACACCACACTCATTAGGCCACCCCTAAATCAACACACACGCACGATCGCCTTCCATCTCCGTCACACACATACCACACTCGCACACACACGCACACACACACACAGACACGCTTACATTCCACAACACACACACACACATAACACACACACACACGATACACACACTCACACACACGCACGCACACCTTCCGTACACACACACACACACACACACACACGCACACACACCACACTCACAAGGCTACCACACACACACACACACACACACACACACGCCCACACACGCACACAAACATACATACACGCTTACAGTCCACAACCACACACCCACACAGACACACACACACACAACCCCCTGAACAGCACACACGCACACACATACATACACGCTTACATTCCACACACACACACACACACACACACACACACACACACACACACACACACACACACAACCCTCTGAACAGCACACACGCACACACACACATACACGCTTACATTCCCATATACACACACTCACACACACGCACGCACACCTTCTGAACAGCACACACGCACACACATACATACACGCTTACATTCCACACACCCACACACACACACACACACACACACACACAACCCTCTGAACAGCACACACGCACACACATACACACACGCTTACATTCCCCACACCCACACACACACACACACACACACACAACCCCCTGAACAGCACACACGCACACACATACATACACGCTTACATTCCACACACACACACACACACAACCCTCTGAACAGCACACACGCACACACATACATACACGCTTACATTCCACACACACACACACACACAACCCCCTGAACAGCACACACGCACACACATACATACACGCTTACATTCCACACACACACACACACACAACCCTCTGAACAGCACACACGCACACACACACATACACGCTTACATTCCCATATACACACACTCACACACACGCACGCACACCTCCTGAACAGCACACACGCACACACATACATACACGCTTACATTCCACACACCCACACACACACACACACACAACCCTCTGAACAGCACACACGCACACACACACATACACGCTTACATTCCCATATACACACACTCACACACACGCACGCACACCTTCTGAACAGCACACACGCACACACATACACACACGCTTACATTCCCCACACCCACACACACACACACACACACCCCTCCCATATACACAAACCCTCGCATACACACGCACGCATACACCCTCACACCGATATACACACACACACACATCCCCAGAGAACCACAAAGCCGTTAGGTAGTCAATCAAGATAAAGAGACATGGGGGCTGCCCAGAGAAAAAATAGGACTGGGAACGACAGGGGGACAAGCCCACTAGAAATAGTGGTGAAAAAACACCCGACACACAGAAAACAAATACTAAATTATATGGGAAAGTGGCATTTAAGGAATCCATTGTGGCCGAAAGAGGGAACTTTTTTGATGGCAAGTTGTGACGAGATGGCGCAAAACATAAAACATCATAAGGCCAAAGACACCAGCAACAGAAGAACAGGGAAGAGAACAAAAGAAATTGAAGTATTGCAGTGGTTTAGACTAGAGAGAGAAAGACAGAAGTTCATGAAGCAAGCCAAGCAGGAAGCAATAAACAAAGGCATAATAAAAATAAAAGACAGTAACACAGGGAGTCAGGAGATAAACCCCACAGCGCCCTTATGGCCTTTTGAACCGCCCCCATATTCGGGTGAACGTAATCCATTCAAAGCAGGGATCTACCCGTCATTAACAGAAGGAGAGGTAGAGGAAGGAAAAGAGGTGGAGGTGAACTGCTCAATGAAAGGAGACTTCACTCTGAAAATAAAAGAGGCACCATCCGCACCAGCGGAATTAAGGAAGTCCAAACCAGCTGAAATAGCAGTCAATGATGACACATCTGAAGGCGAAGGGTCACAGGGGGACGAAGATAGACAAAGATACCACTTCATAGAAAAACAGCACCAACAACATCAGAAGAAAGGTCAGTCTACATCAAAGACCACACCAACCCGTCCCGTTCACAGCGTAGCGTTCAAACCACCGGTCCCGGCACAGGCAGAACCAAGACGGGATGTCCTGAATGAGACAGACCACACACTGCCACTGAGACAAGATGACCTGACTGATCCTCCACAGGAGCCGGGTCATGCAGAAGGCCCGAAAAGGATACAAACAGAGGAAGAGCAAGTGAATGAACAAATGAATGTATTAATGGCCGAAGTCGTGCGGAAAACCACCGCACAGCTAAACCGAGCCGAACATCATATAGGAGAGTTGAGCAGAAATCTCAGCCCGTTCAGCCCCAGGCCGGGTCCTGCCAGGGGCCCACGACATCGTCATGAGGGGGCGGGGCTGCACCCCGACACACAGGGGAAAATGACGGTGAAACTAATAGGTACAATGACACCTACACAGCCACGCGAAAGGATGCAGTATGATTCCGAAGAGGAAGATGAACACCTGGAGAACACCCAGCCCCGGAGAAAGAAGGGGGGAGAGAAAAAACAGAGCTGGGAAAGAGATGAAGGAAGACGACTGACATGAAGCAGGAATGATCCTGACACACACACACGGCTCAGCAGAGACAATCTATCCACTAGTAGTTAAGGGACAGGGACAAGCGGCATCATATATTCCCTGGGCGTTCATGGATATGATCGGACTCGCGTCGCGATTACCAGCTCTAACAGATGGAGCTAATAAGTGGGTGTTAACATTGGAAGAAAGCACGGCCGGATTGACTTTGGCATTAGGCGACATAAAAGCTCTATTGATGCATCTCGCAGGGACACAGACCACTGAAGAAATCTTCGCAGGAGCAGGCATACCAGGTGTAGTAACCGGAACCCACCACAATGGGGTGGGGTTCGGAGGACATCGCACAATGATATGGGCAGAACTTAGAAAGCATTATCCAGAAAAAATGGACCCCTCCAGACTGGAAGGAGTGAAATTGAAAGATGATGAATGCCCATCCAAGTTTCTGCATGATTTCCAACGGAAGTGGAGGGATGAGACAGGAAGTGCCTGGAACATAAATCTCACCACTCAAAGCCTGTTCAAACTAATGGTGAAAAAAGCCATGACAAACGATATACAGAAAAGATTGGATGGCGTGGTAGGCCTGTTGAAAATGGAATGGCCACTGTTCTCAGAACATGTCGTCCATCATGTGAACATCTGCAGAAAAGAAAAACGAGATGCAGAAGAACTGAGCAAACAGCTAACTCACAAACTAACACAGCTGCAATTGGGAGAATTGACCAAAAAGAAGGACAAAGTAAAAACTCAGGCCCCGGTGGTAACAACCACGCCAGCCCAAACCACAGAGGGACCAATGACCCAGGCTCCAGTTGTGCACCAGTCCCAGGCACCACCACAAGAGGGACCCACTCAGGTGGCACCCTGTCCCCCCATCCACGTGCACATCACCGGCGCAGATATTTACCGCACAATACAGGGGCGAGGAAGACCAATGCAACAAGGAGATAAACCAGGATGTGGGGGATGGAGAGGAGGCCCGCCCACTCAGCAATATAATACAGGGGGCCACCAACCGCAACAACCACGAGACCCACACGCACAAAGAAATCAGGACCAGCGTCAGCAACAATATAGGCACGCTCAGTCAACACCAAACCTGGCTGAAAACTCCCTAAGGCGTGGAGAAGAGTGCTGGGGATGCAAAAAATTGGGTCACGTCAGGGGAAACTGCCCAACAAACCCGTGGATGGGTCCTGCTGCAGAATGGGACTAGGGGTGCCCAGAGAAACCGGAGGGGGACACAATGTCACCAATCATCTCTACCAAGCCACATGATGAGCCCACCTTACCTGTCCTGATTCATGGCCAAGAACACACGTTCATGGTAGATACAGGGGCAACGTACTCATGCATAGGCAGCCACAGGTGCAATTTGCCCCTCTCCAGCTCATCCATAAAAACTGTAGGTTTCTCTGGGAAAACACAAATAATACCCCTCACTAAGCCGGTCCCAATGCTCATTGCAGGTAAAGAAATCGTGGCACCTTTGTTATATTCAGCTCAAACTCCTGTTAATCTATTAGGAAGAGACATTTTATGCCCTCTAGAAGCCAGCATTGTGTGCACACCAGATGGCCTACGTGTCTCGTTCCCAGAACACTCATCAACACGCATGATGGCCCTGATGGCACATCAGGAACACGGAGACACACCTAGGAGCGCGACACCGAAACACATAAACCCACACCCAGTGGTTTACTGGTTACAGTTGACCCCACAGGAGTCAATGCTACAACTGCGTTGGTTAGAATGGGCGCCCTGGGTGCATGCGAAAGTGGGAGGAGCCAAAGATCCACAACTACCACTTCACTGCACACTCCTGTACACCACTGAACAAACTCATACGGACTATGATGCCTGCTGGCGAGAAACAATCAACAAAAAACACTATTCAGTGATCAGTAATGACATTTACGTGGGTCCACAGGGGGCGGCCGCAGCAGTGACGCTCCCAAGCGAGCTCCGAGAATGGTTTCAGGTGCAGAGGTCAACCCCACACATTACATTAATGATAACAGAGGGACATGAATCTCACGAGCTAGGTCCAATGGTTAGAGCAGCGATGCAAGTTCCAGAATGGCAGTCAACCAATAACAAAAATATTCACGTGTCTCCAGATGCACAATTCCTTAGAATATCCTCCAAAGTTTATGATGTAGGGATAGCAGAGCGAGTCATAGTTACAGCTAATGCACCAGTAAGCCAAATGCTCACCACAGAAGAACACAACCTATTGGCCCAGGTGCCTCAGTGTTTATGGTCCAGACACAAGACAGATGTAGGGTTTGTGAAAGCAGCACAACCCATACATATTAAAATAAAAAAAGGAGTGCGATTACCCTATCAAAAGCAATACCCGCTCAAAGAACATGCCATCGTAGGGATAACTTCTACAATTGAAGGCCTGGTGAACGCAGGAGTTCTGATAAAATCACAGAGCCCCTGTAACACATCCATCTTTCCAATAAAGAAGCCACACTCAAATGATTATCGATTGGTACATGATTTGAGAGCTGTGAACTCAATTGTGGATGTCCCCATTCCGGTCGTTCCCGATCCGCACACACTACTGTCAAACATCCCACCAGGAACCAAATGGTACACTGTCATAGATCTATGCTCAGCGTTTTTTAGTGTGCCCATACATCAGGATTCACAATATCTTTTTGCATTTACATTTTGAAATTCGCAGTACCAGTACACAAGACTACCGCAGGGATTTGCAGACAGCCCTGCAGCATTCAATAGAGTACTGGCCCAGGACTTACAAGATTTACAGGTCTCAAGTACAGTGTTACAGTATGTAGATGACCTATTAATCTGCAGTTCCACTAAAGATCAGTGTGAGACAGACTCAATTACAGTACTAACCAGACTAGCAGAAGGAGGTCACAAGGTCAACCAAGATAAGCTACAATTCTGTAAAAGCAGTGTAGAATATTTAGGGAGGCAGTTATGTGGTGACAAAAGACAAATAGCTCAGTCACAGATAGAGGCCATAGTGAAGGCCCCTAAACCACACTCAGTAGGAAATATGTTATCATTTTTGGGCATGACTGGATATAGTCGACCATGGATCTGTGATTATGCCTCCAAGACAGCACCATTACGAGCTCTCATACGTGCTGCAGGTCAACAGGACCAAAAAAGTCAGCTTCAGTGGACTGAGGAAGCGGATGGGGCGTTTTTGGCTCTAAAAACTGATTTACAGTCTTCCCCAGCTTTAGGTAATCCAGATTACTCTAAGCCATTTCACCTGTATGTTGCGGAGAGGGCAGGCTATGCAAATGCTGTATTAATGCAGAACACTCCAACAGGAAAACAACCACTCGCATATTACAGTACTAAGCTCGATAATATCGAGGCAGGGCTGCCTCCGTGTTATCAAGGTTTAGCTGCAGCCTCCTTTGCATTTCAGAAAGCCGCATCAATCACTATGGGGTATCCAGTAACATTGTACACGTCACACCAGTTACATGCACTCCTCACTAGTCAGAGATTTGTATTAACCCATGCCAGATGCACCGGTTATGAGGTAATACTTTCCGCACCTGAACTCACTATCCAGCGGTGTGGAACAGTAAACCCGGCCACCAAAATGGTCTTGCCAACGGATGGTACGACACATGATTGTGTTTTAGCAACCAATACATTTATGCGTGCCCGCAATGATCTACACAACGAACCGATCGCAGCTGACCTCACTCTATTTGTAGATGGTTCATGTTTTCGCGACGAGAAAGGAAATCACGCTGGATATGGTGTGGTGCAATTGAGTGAGGATGAAGAATCTTTCCATGTCATTCAAAGCTTACATTTAGCACAGCCGCTTTGACAGCTGCATGTAGACTAGGAGCAGGCAAAAAACTCAATGTGTTTACAGATTCACAATATGCGTTCGGAGTGTGCCATATTTACGGAAGTATATGGAAACAAAGAGGATTTCTCAGAGCTGATGGCACAGCCATCACTCACGGTGACGCTATATCCCAATTATTAGAAGCAATGCTTTTACCTATTGCATTAGCTATCATTAAGTGCCCAGCACATCAGAGAGCTGACACAGTCATAGCTAGAGGCAACAATAGGGCTGATGAAGCAGCCAAACGAGCCGCAACACGTGATGATGCAATAATAGGTCCGCTTCTAGTAACTGAAGATTTACTGCCACTGATAACCTTACCGTCACTTATACAAGCCCAGGACAGGGCTTCTCCCCAGGAAAAGTCTATGTGGCTCAAAAGAGGGGCTCTCCCTCATGCAGCACCAGGTCCACAGACAGGGCTCTGGCGCAGTCTACAGGGGCGTTTTGTAATGCCCAACGCACTGTTGCATTTTGCGATCAGGGAGGCGCATGGGACGTGGGGATTTGGCAGCCACAGTAGACAGAACGCTGACAGAATGTGAGATTTGTGCCAAATATAATGTCAGAAAAGTTTTTACAGCGCCAATAGCACACATCCCGGTCCCCGATGGACCATTTCGACATCTATTGATAGATTACATAGACATGACGCAGAGAATAGGAAGAATGAGGTATATTCTTGTGGTAATCTGTCGTTTCAGCAGGTGGGTGGAGGCAATAGCCACTACCGGACCAGACGCTAGGTCAGTGGCAAAATTCCTATGCAGAGAGGTTTTTCCTCGGTTTGGCGTCCCAGACACAATAAGTTCTGATAACGGCCCACATTTTGTGGCAAGTTTAGTCAGAATAGCGTTCAAAATGCTAGGAATCAATCAGAGATTTGGATGTGTTTATCACCCACAGAGTCAGGGAAGCGTGGAACGAGCGAACGGTACTTTAAAAATGAAATTAGCTTAGATAATGCAGGACAGTAGGATGAATTGGATACAGGCTTTACCGATTGCTTTAATGAGTATGCGAACGTCTACTAACAGAATAACGCATTTAACCCCGCATGAAATGCTTACCGGCCGCCCCATGCCTGTACCGCATGTCCGAGGTCCTGTTGAAGGACCGGCGCTCGAAAAATTGGAAAGGGAGCTCCACAGCTACCTACAGCACCTAACAAAAATCCATAAGGGTGTGTTTCAACAGGTGAAAGGAGCCACAGAAGCAAGAGAAGCAGACATCCCAGAGAACCTGCAGAAAATCACTCCAGGAGACTGGGTGTACGTGAAAGTGTTTAAGAGAAAGTGGGACGAGCCCAGACGAGAAGGCCCATTCAAAGTCCGTCTTGCAACCAGAACAGCCCTAAAAGTTGACGGTAAGAAGTTCTGGTTCCATCTTAATCACTGCTGCAGAGCAGACGACCCAGGCAGGACTATTGAAGCAGGGTCAGCTAGGCGAAGGTCCTCACGTCGTCGGATTCCTATTACTGTCCCCAGTGAGGGCAATAGTAGGACACAATCCTAGTCCAAGGAAAAGGCAGACCATGAAGCAAGTTCAGGAGAGAGATGCCCTAAATTTTGAGGCCCAGATAGTGTGTGGTTTAGGAACGTTGATAGTAATGATGATCGTTTTACTAGCAGGAATTTTTTTAATAACCTCAATCCGACAGCATCATGCCACAAACCCCAATGTCCAAACAGTGATAAAACCAGCTCAACAAGCCTATGAAGCCCTGCGTTCAGAACCACCCTATAACCAAAACCACTCAATGAAGGAAGCAGGTATATTATCTAAGTGTGCTCTGGCCACAGGAGTTATAGCAGCAGGGGAAGGGAGGCTGACACTAGGGAAAGAAATAAAGTTAATATACGCTAAACTTTCCACACATACGGAGGCACTAACCATGGACATGAATAGAACCAGAATCTATAGCAATTCAGTAAAAAGCAGATGCGATGAGACAGGGATGACGACAATCTGGGTGATTTGTTTGAAAAATCACTGCAGGGATACAAAAACCGGAAGGATAATGATAAAAAACAGGGCAGAAGGAATGATAAAACTGGTCTCAGCAGGCAATAGAAAGAAGAGGGATGTGTTAGGATCAATCCCACACAGGTTCAACAGACTGAAAACGTCACAGTGGCGGGCCAATATGTTCTACCAGTGGCTAAACTTCTCCGCCAGACAAGTGAGTAACGAGACCTGTGTAGCCTGTTATAATGCTAAACGGCTGCCCAGCATAAGGCCCATTCCGGGAAGCCAGATAGGGGACTGTCGATGGATAAGGAGGTGTTTCGCGCCCTGCGCTATGTTTTTGGCAGGTACTCATAACCCAAAACTAAACAACAAAGGATGGAGTGAAGATAAACGAGTGTGCCCAGAAAGGTTGAATTTAACATCTCCAGCAGACGAATTCCCACTGCCACCAATAATAGACATTCCAGCAAACATGGTGTTTCCATTTTGCATAGTAAGAGGAGCAAAATTGCAAAGAAGTCACCTGTACCAGTCCGGAGTTACATGATCCAGGAGGCCTAGTACAGTGCATAAACACAACGTTACACCTTAAAAAAAAGGACGGAACAAACAAAACGGAGTACATAAAATTATGTAACACTACAAGCAAAGCTAAATTTCAGTGCCAACAGTTGGTGGCAAATGGAGGAAGGGTGATTTATGCACTAACAGATACTAAAATTCGGCGGTACGCGACCCCAGACTACTCTAAAGGGACTCTCCCGCTAGCAGATATGTTTTGGATATGTGAGCAGGATGAACAGTTACAAACACACCTTCCAAACCAGTGGACAGGAATCTGTGCCCCTACAATGTTAACAGGAAAAGTGACCATTCTAGCAGCATCAGCATTAATAGGAGGGAGGGTGAAAAGGGACACAGATCAAAAGGGGAAAGCAGAGGACAAGGTATACGTTGCCTGGAACCAGGAACCGTACAACGTGCCCACCGATCATGTAGCAATAAGTAACGCATGGATAGTCTCCGGGCAAATAGCAGGGTCCGTGCCCATGTATGGACAGATAATTAATGCACAATACCTCGCACGCAATAGCAGGTGGATCAATTACTTATGGTATAACCAACAAAGATTTATTAATTTTACCATACGGGCCCTCGAGGGCGTAAAAGAGCAATTACATGCCGTCTCACTTATGGCCCTGCAGAATAGGTTTGTCATAGAAACACTTTTAGCAGAAGATCAAAATGTCTGTCAATTAATTGGTGACGAATGTTGTGTTGAAATAGCCATGCATTCAGGTGAGGGAGGGAACCTCACGATGGCCCTATCTAAGTTAAAACTGCTGAGAGAGGAACATGTAATTAATTCCAACTGGAGCACGAAAACGAATGAATGGTGGGATTGGCTCAAAAGCCTTTCCTGGAGTAAAGTCCTGAGAGGAATAGGGATTATGGTGGCATGTATTCTTTTAATAATATTAATTATGGCATGTTGTGTAGTACCAGTAGCAAGCTTGGCGTTAAAACGAATATCAAAAGCAGCCATTGGGCAGTTCGTGGTACAGGCGGAACAACAAGAGGTTAGGAGGGAAGCTGAGAGCCAAATAGACCAACTGTCAGAAAACTCCCCCTATGAAAATATCACACGCTCCCAGTCAGGTGATAATGTCTATATAGCCATGGAAGGGCTTAGCCATTGTTAAAAAAGCAGCCACTAACCCATATGATGGATATTTCAGTGTATGAATGATAACAGCCATCTAATTTTGATATTATGTTAATAGATGAACATGGAAGGAGGGAACTACTGGAAGGACATCGAGGAACGCCCCCAACATCCCCACGATCAGACCGTGCCCCTACCTAGTCTTCTGCCCCCACCACCAGGGGAGGAAAGCCTCCTGCAAGTAGTACCCCAGATTTTACCATACCCCGTCACCCTGTACCACACCCGCCACCGATAGAGAATATAGAACACCCCACATCCATATCTAATTCCCAGCCCCTGGGGAATCAACAGTCCAGGCAGCCCCTAGGGCCCTTAAGGCCAGTCCAGTACCCCAGAGGTCAGGATGAGTCCCAGGGGGTCATGCCCGGAGGGCTAGATGAGATGCCCCGATTAGAGGTAGAAGCAGCATACTCCATGGGCCTACTTCATAACACCCCCACAGGTCAAGCAGTCTGGCAGGGAGACGCAGGGGGTCCAGGACCGGCTGGTCCGGCCCCCTACCCGATGGGGCCGAGGACCCCCGGGTCTACTGATCCGCCCCCCTACCCGAGGGGGCCGAGGACCCCCGGATCTACTGGTCCGCCCCCCTACCAGATGGCGCCGAGGACCCCAAGATCTACTGAGCCGCCAGCCCCCTACCAGATGGCGCAGAGGACCCCAAGATCTACTGAGCCGCCAGCCCCCTACCAGATGACGCCGAGGACCCCAAGATCTACTGAGCCGCCAGCCCCCTACCAGAGGGTGCCGATGAGTCCAGGACCCAGCAGAAACCCCGCCTTCGAAACACGGTCAATGACCCCTGGCCTGGGCGGGTCTTCATCCTTTGTATCACTCCCGATGACACCTGGATCAGCCTTCAGGAGACACCGCGCGACACTCTGGCCATCCACTACACCAGCTAATTCACCCACCGGGTTCAAAACCCCGCAGTCTGCTCCCCGGTCATCAATGATGACTCCCGTCCCTCAAAAGGAATGGTCATTCCCAGGTGCCAGTAGCAGCATCATCACTCATCTCAGCAGAAGCACCATCAAGGGGAGAGTAGACGTGCAGGGCACGCCCAGAGTACCCCAAAGCCCGTTTAGTCCCGTCGAGGTGGAGCCGCTGGCCACACCCCCAGGGCGCTCCAGGTCACGCAACTGGTCAGAGAATAACAGCTACATCTCCTCAGAGGAGGACATGAATCTGTCTTGGTTTCCCTGCACCCCCAGCACAACGGAGCGCCTGGCTAGAATGCCCTTGCCCAGGTTCAAAAAACTTGTTGATAAACTGCCCGCCCGTCAGGATAAATCAGAGCTGCGCCGTCTGCGCCGTGCGGGCCAGAGTCGCATCAGATATTATCAGGATCAGTCTACCCCCACAATGACGCCCGGGAGGAGGCTCAGCACGAGGCAAATCGTCGAGGAAAACCGCCGTCACTTGTTCTTCCTCATCGCCAAAATGGATGCCCTAGGAAGCAGGCTTGACGAGCTGTGTGAGCTGCTGAGGAGCATCCCATTCGACGACTGAAGAGAGACCCCTGCATAGGGGGTTATGTGGGATCAATATAACATATATAATCAAGTGTACCCCACAATAATACTTGTAAAGTGATCTGAAGTAATGTATACCACTGTAGTAAGTAGACTTGGTCACTATACAATCAACATTATAACCATCAAGAACATACTGTAACTAATGTTCTAGAAGTAGTTTCCAGTTTTTATTGATGTTTTGAGACTGTCTTTTTGTATTACTGTATCTGCACTAAAAAGTGCTGTTCGGCCGTAACTATTTCCAAAAAAGAAAAAGAGATAAACAAAAAGATGAAGTGGTGTTTATCCAGTTATAAGTACTAGAACCTCAGTTACATAGGCTTAAGTGGTTTGTAAAGTTTCTCGCAGACAGAGTTATTTTTGTGCACAAGGGCGTTATTATGTTGGGCAATGGTGGGGTTTTTTAGGAACTCAAACCCGCGGAACATCCCCTTGTGTTAGTTAAATTAGGGACATCTGGTAGAAGGTGATTGCTATAGGTGAAGTAATTATCCAATTTGCCGTGTTCAGTTAACGGTGATGTGGCTTGTACTGTGACACATTATCATTGTTTTTACTCTAACTGTGTGCTATACAAACCATACACCTACATAAGGTCTTGTAATATAGCTGAAGATATGTAGAACAAACTTTGCCGAATTGAGCAGGATCTCTATGGTCAGAAGACAGATAAAACATGTGTGAGCAAGGAAGGTGAATGTTTTTCAGGTCGTCCAGCCATAGAGAGCTGCGTATACCTGCGGTCTATAACCGTACCTTCATATCTATGAGTTGTTGTTTATGTTGAAATTATTTAATCAGTAATATTGGAAATGTTGGGTCTGAATGTGACTAACTATTAAAGTCACATAGGGGGAATTGTAGTGATTTAATTTGATTTAGCTCCCCTGTATTATAATCATGTCAGGATATTAATGGTATACAGAGTGATATTAGATGAAAACCCCAATAGTAGTATAAAAAGTCACCACCAGGTGTAGCCACTGGGAACGGGTCTGTAGAAAATGGGAGTGTCCCCACTGACTCAGCAGGTTAAGAAAATGCTGGGCCAGCAGCTTTAGGGCGGGAAGAATAAATGTGCACCCGGCCTGAGCATTCAAGATGTCCCAATCTCTTCCTGTTGAAATTCCCTGTCTGGCCCTCTTCTCCTCCCAAAGTAGCCTAGTCCCAAAGCAGCCAGAGATATAATGCTGACTCTGCAGAGATATGTACAGCAGTAAGGTCTCTTCTCCTCTTCCTGTTGAAATTCCCTGTCTGGCCCTCTTCTCCTCCCCAAGTAGCCTAGGCCCAAAGCAGCCAGAGATATAATGCTGACTCTGCAGAGATATGTACAGCAGTAAGGTCTCTTCTCCTCTTCCTGTTGGATTCCCTGTCTGGCCCTCTTTTCCTCCCAAAAGTAGTCAGAGCCCATACACCCAGGAATCTGGGGGGGGGGGGGGCATGGATGTAGGACATGGTAGGACATAAGTTATTGCTGAGCCAGCAAACTAGACATCATTTGATTGGTGGCAAAGTAAGTGATGTATGGAAAATGGGATGTGGTCAGGGGGGGGGGAGTGGTGATAAGACTATAAAGGTCAATTACACAAAGGGAAAAGGTGTGATCTACCCGGGGGACTCCGTCTTTATGCTGTTTTGTTTCTAAAAGAGCAATAAAGTCAAATCTCATTTGGAACACTTGGTGCCTCGAGTTCTTTTTCCTTCATTCGGACTCTGAAGTTATTTTGAGACTCTGAAACCAATCTGGACTTAGATTTATTTCTTGAATTTTGACCTAAGACATAGTAAATTATTTTTACACGACACCTCCACACAAAATTTCACGCACAGTGACGACGAGGACCTTTATATCAGATCTATCTCACTATTCCCATAAGCGGTGCACAGGCAGAGCGCACTTTCAGTTGTCTTAAACTAATTAAAACATATCTGCGGTCTTCAATGAGTGAGAATCGTCTCTCAAATCTGGCAATGCGTTTTATTGAGAGAGAAATGACAGAGGGTGGACTTCAGCAATGTAGGCCTAATTGAGACATTTGCGAGGATGAAGAAAAGAAGAACACAGTTCAGATAGTCTACACATTCCAAGAATAGCCTACTTTTAAATATTTTTTGTCATTTTCATATGTTAAACACATTTTTTGAGTAGCCTACATTGGACTATTAGGCTTATAGCCTTTACCATGACATGTTGCCTCTGAGCAAATTGAGTGAAAATACCGTATAGCCTATTGAGCCTAGTGATTTGTCTTAAAGTATATTAGTATGGCTATACTATTTGTTGTGGAGTTCTAGCACATACTAGGCCTACTGGTGACTACGTAACTGCAGTTGATGCCTGGAAGTGCTGTCATGTTTAGTCTGGTCTCGTCCTTATAATAAAGAACACGTCTTTTGTTATCCCCAGTCCTCGTTCTTATGTAGAAATAAGTTTATATAGCTACAGTATATCACAGCTATATGTTTCAGCCGGTACAAATTAAGATAAATTCAATAGGCTATTTTAATGAATATATTATTAGAAACATATTTTTGATTGACAGACAGGCTAGGGGCCCCTTTGGGGTGAAAAAACCCCATGGGAATAAAAGTGAATCTACGCCCCTGACAATGACCCAAAGCATACTGCAAAAGCAAGACAAGAGTTTTTCAAGGCAAAGAAGTGCAATGTTCTGCAATGGCCAAGTCAAACACCTGACCTGAATCCATCTGAGCATGCATTTCACTTCCTGAAGACAAAACTGAAGGGAAACGGCCCAAAGAACAAGCAGGAAGTGAAGACAGTTGCAGTAGAGGCCTGGCAGAGCATCACCAGGGATGAAACCCTGCGTCTGGTGATGTCACTGGTTCCACACTTCAGGCTCTTATTGACGGTAAATGATTTGCAACCAAATATTAAACATGGCAATTTGATTCATGATTTTGTTAGTTTGTCCAACTACTTTTGTCCTTTAAAAGGGAGGTTGGGTACATCTAAAATTTGTTGTAATTCCTACACCTGATTTGGATGTAAATACCAGAATTAAAGTAGAAATTCTGCATTTAAAGCACATATTTAATGTTTCATTTAAAATCCATTGTGGTAGTGTACAGAGCCAATATGATGAAAATTGTGTCAATGTCCAAATATTTATGGACCTAACTGTATACCAATGGTTCTTGCCACAATGAAACCAACACTGTCGCATTCAATATTGGTTGGTGGAGGACAGTAGAAGACTGCCTGGGAAACGACGAAAGACTCCCCATTGGTCAATGATGCTTTCAATGAACCGCTATGCCAAGTGAGGTCAGTGAAGAATCAGTGTTACTGCTGCAGAGATGTGTGGTGCTGACGTATCAACCCAACAAGTGAGTGGCAAGGACCTAAAAGATGCCAGGAAAGAGCTCCACACAAGTCTGGAACTAGAGAACATTCTTCCAACCCCGGTGGCACTCAAGCAGAACATAAAGAGTACATGCTACGTAATTTGACCGTGACCTTGATCCTTGGTTCTGGCATTCTTAAAAGTATCACTAAATGAGTGTGCATCTCCAATTTTGTCGGAAATTATGAAGCGGGGTAGAATGACTGGTATGAATGAGTGGGTGTGTCAGAGTGGAGTTGTGTGAATGAGTGTGTGTGCACGTCTACCTGCTTCTCCACAGGTGTTCTCAATCACCCCCATGCTTGGGAGAGTACAAATGCCGGTGCTTCCGTTCTACCGGGGACTGACGTTTCTTCCACGTACCCGAGGACTCGAATGACGGGGACGGGTCTACCATCCTACACCGAACCGCACCGGAGATTGAGATACAACGCACGCATTTCACGCAGTAAAGCGCGCACCGGACTGGGCCAGCCGACCGTGCAGCGGGGTGATCGGCGAGAGATTCAGCATACAACGCCCTCAATTCACCACAGCAAAGGGAAGTCTTGCTTACCACTGCTCGTGTGCGAATTGAGCAACGCCAGTGTTTGTGACTGTAGTGTGTCCGGCGGCTGATTCTGCCTTTCCCCTCCTCTTGCCCGCAGCGCAACGGACCAGCCTACCATCGCGGAGCTACGAGCGAGGACGGTGGGAACGACCCACGCCTACCCACGGACGCCTAACGTGAATGCCTCGCTCCCGGGACTCCCATTGAGAGGCGCAAGATCGAGTGACGTCATCGAAGACGGGAATTCCCTCTCATCCCTCCCCCGATTGGACGAGGCCGTGGGTTGGGTTTTGGATGGGTGGCGCCACACGAGCTATCCTCTACAAATAGGTTGTAGTTCTTTTTATGGGTGATAGTGTTTTTAGCAGGGTTCTGGTTGGAAGCCTAGTCTCGGCTGCCCGCTTTTAGGTACTATTATAGTTGTAAGACCAGTATATCGTTGTGTAGTGTGTAGCGTGTAGTGTCGCATGCCTTATTGGGTACAGTGTACCCCATACCCCATCTTGAGTGCTCGGCCCCTTTTCGTTGGCCGTCTTATACGCAGTGGATTTGTAGTGGTATGTGTTGCCGTGTATGGTAGTGATACCTTTTGCAGTGATACGGGTGGCTGTGGTTTACCGTGTGCAGTGTATTTGTAGTGGTACGTGTTACCGTGTATTGTAGTGATACCTTTTGCAGTGATACGGGTGGCTGTGGTTTACCGTGTGCAGTGTATTAAATAGTAGCATTACTCGAACTCTCCATTAGGGGGAGCCCAATTGGTCCCAACCGTATTGTCTCACTAAAGCATAGCGCCCAGGATTAGTGCCGCCTGACCACCCTGTTTTATAAGCTGATTTTATATTGTTGTGATATTGTGTTCATCCCTATGGTGGGAAATGTGTCCTTAAAGGAATTGCCAATAAAATTATTGTGAGAAATATATATCGCCTCCTCTTGCTGTGTACTCAAGGGTCTTTAGCATAACCTGTACGGTTACATTTTTTGGCGTTGTCGGCAGGATCCTTGACCTACATAGCAAGATGGTTGACGTTGACGATGCTGGCGGGCAGCCCCAGGGAGCAGTAGTTATGCCTTGGTTTATGGGTGGGCCTTGGGTGCCCAAGTTTGACGGAAGAGAGTCATCAAGGTTTCCAGAGTGGAAAAGTCAGATTGCAGCATGTATTCGAGCCCAGGGGCTAAATGCACAGCAAAGGGTCGATTTTGTGTTGAGCGCCTTAGATGGAGATGCCAAAAGAGAGGTGGCGCTGTTGGTTGTAGAGGAGCGCAACACTGATGTTAAGATCTTAGAGGAGCTAGAGAAGCTATATGGGGGACAGAAGTCGGTAGCACAGCTGCGAGTAAAGTTCTTTAACTGCAAACAAGAACCTGGAGAGGAAGTGAAGGCATTCACCCTCCGGCTGCGGGAACTGCACCACAGTTGGAGAGCGCAAGACCCACACCAGGGGTCGGACGACGAGCTACTACGGACTCAATTCGTCATGGGTCTGAGACCCGTACCCATGAAGCAAGAGCTACAGCGGCAGCTCAGGAGGAACTCGACGACCACCTTCACAGAGGCTTGTCGGGAGGCAAGAGCATTAGAACGAGAGTTAGGAGGATCTGAAGAAGCTCAAGCCTGCCCCGTTTTTGCCCCTGCATCTAGGAGAGCCCCACCAACAACTCCTGAGTGGCAGCAGATCAAGGAAGACTTGCGGACAGAGCTGCGCCAAGAGCTGCGCCAAGAGCTTAAAGAACAGATGGCCCTCCTGAGTAAGTCTGTGGTAGACGAGCTGCAGGAATGCCTGAGCACGGCACAACTCACCACACCTCCAACCGCCGCTGCAGCCCCTCAACCACTCTGGCGCCGGCAACCGAACAACCCCCAACGTCAGCGCCTGGAGTCGGCGCCTCCGGGGCTATCCCACTACCAGTGGGACGGCCAAGGCCGTGCAATCTGCCGTGACTGCGGGGAAGCAGGACACATTCAACGGTTCTGCCCTCGCCGGCAGCCACAACAGGATTTTTGGCAACCCCGGTCACAACAGGGCAAGTGAACCGGGAGGGGCCCCCGATTGTGCCCCCACAAAGGCCCGCCATGGTAGGAAGATGCCCGGAAATTGAAGTGACTATCCAGGGTAAGACGATTCCATGCATCCTTGACACTGGTTCACAAGTCACACTCATGAGCCAAACGTTATTTCAGCGGCACTTTGGAGGGGAATGCATAAGCGACCCTGACCGCATATCATGGCTGGCCTTGAAAGCAGCCAATGGACTTAACATCCCTTACGTGGGTTATGCTGTACTTGATTTCATCATTGGGGGTATAGAGGTGAAGGAAAAGGGGGTGGTTATTGTTCGAGACGACTGCATCAATACGGAGTATGGGTTGCTGGGGATGAATGTGGTAACAGATTGCTGGGCCAGTATTTTTCAGGGTGGGCACCCAGGGGTTGCAGCCTTTAAATCAATCTTCTCCCCCTCTGCAGAGAAGTTGTGGGACGTGGCCTTTGCGGCCTGCCAGAGGGCAGAGGCCTCAACCACTCGAGTGGAACTACAGGGGGTGGCCAGACTACAGCGACAGCCCCCAGTGATGCTGCCTCCCTCAACGGAGACAATTATCTGGGCCCAGGTACCACAAGCTGCTGGCCTGGCGGATTGCCCGGTTCTACTGGAGGATCTGGACGGCTACGGTCGTGAATGGCGGGTGGCTAGGTCACTGGCCTGGACCCGAGGGGGGAGAGTCCCCCTACGCATCTGCAACCCGAACCCTTTCCCCCTTGAACTGCCCCAACGGTGCCCCCTAGCCACCGTTACCCAAATCGACCCGCACGAGATTAGGGGGAGGACGACCCTGACGTTGCATAGCGCTGGCCCCCAGGCGATTGAGGTGGACGTCCAGCACACTGCACAGACTCCGAGTGAGGACCACCCAGCCCTGGCTCTAAAGGGCGACGGCCTGGATGGGGATCAGCAAGCCCAGCTGGAAGTCCTGCTACGGAAGTGGTCGCACGTATTTGCCACACACGATGAAGATTTTGGGAGGACAGCGATCATCACTCACCAGATCCCGACTGGCACAGCTCCCCCGATACGGGAACGCTACCGCCCTGTTCCCCCAAGTCTCTACCCAGAACTTCGATCACTGCTGCAGGGTATGCTGGACAGTGGGGTCGTGAGGGAGAGCTCGAGTCCGTGGGCTGCCCCAGTGGTCCTCGCCCGGAAGAAGGATGGGTCTTGGAGATTCTGCGTGGATTACCGCAAACTAAACGCAGTGACCCACAAAGACTCCTTCCCACTGCCACGAATTGAAGAGTCACTCACAAGCCTGTCCAAGTCGGAATGGTATTCAACCCTCGATTTGGCTAGCGGATATTGGCAGGTGGAGGTGGCGACAGAAGATCAGGAGAAGACCGCCTTCACAACGCCCTTCGGCCTCTACCAATTTGACAGGATGCCATTCGGCCTCTGCAACGCCCCGGCCACTTTTCAGAGGCTCATGCAGCGCTGCTTGGGGGCCCAGGTCTACGACCATCTTCTCATCTACCTTGATGATGTGATCGTCTACTCCCCCAGCTTCGCTGCACACCTGCAACACTTGGAACAAGTATTCGCTCGTCTCGACGACCACGGCTTAAAGCTTCAGCCACGCAAGTGCCACTTGTTCCAGAAGAAGGTGGCTTACCTTGGACATATAGTCAGTAGCCAGGGGGTGGCAACGGATCCCGACAAGGCCGCTGTTGTCCGCGACTGGGCACCACCTACCACAGTCAAGCAGGTGCGATCCTTTCTTGGCTTTGCGGGCTACTACCGACGATTCATCCAGGGATTTTCCAAGATAGCAGCCCCACTCCACCAGCTCCTCCAGGGCCAAGCCAATAGGCCGTCAGCCTCCATCCACTGGACGAACGATTGTCAGGTGGCCTTCGACAAGTTGAAGCAGGCCCTCCTCAGCGCCCCCATCCTGGCTTTCGCAGACTTCCATCTCCCATTCCGGCTGTACACAGACGCTAGCCTGGATGGTCTCGGGGCTGTCCTGTCCCAGGTCCAAGATGGGACAGAGAGGGTCATTGCATATGCAAGTCGTAGTCTCCACCCCGCCGAACGCAATGACCAAAACTACAGCTCCTTCAAGCTAGAGTTGTTGGCGCTGAAGTGGGCAGTCACTGAAAAGTTCAAGGATTATCTGTGGGGTGCGCAGGTCACCATATTCACCGACAACAACCCATTGGTCCATCTCGAAACAGCGAGGCTGGGAGCAACTGCACAGCGATGGGCAGCCCAACTGGCCAACTACTCGTATGAGATCCGGTACCGACCTGGGACGAAGAATCAAAATGCTGACATCTTGTCACGACTACCAGGGGAGACGACGGGCGCCGTTGTACAGGCCACCATGGGCCGATCCTCTGAGCTGGAGCTATGGAGGGAGCGACAGATGGGGGACCCCGACTTCCGGCTTCTCCATGCCGGGATAACCGAAGGTGAGCCCCCCACACCTATTGATCATTCTACTTTGTCCCCCCAGCTCCGCTGCCTACTCCGCGAATGGGCCCACCTGGAGCTTTGTGAGGGGATCCTGGTGAGACACGTGACTGAGCCAGACACGGGCGCTCCAGTGAAACAGATCGTTGTTCCGGAATCCCAAGCTCGTGCCCTGTGGGAGGATTACCACAAGGCGGCAGGCCATCCAAACGGTGACCGAATGATGTCATTACTAAGGAGGAGATTCTACTGGACAGGTATGAGCAGAAATGCCCGGGCTTGGTCGGCGGAGTGCATCACTTGTGTGGTAGGAAAAGCGGGTGCGCAGCCAAAGGCACCTCTGTGCTCCATTCCATCTAGCTATCCCTTCGAGACTGTAGCTGTAGATTACCTGACCCTAGGAAGGCCTGCCGACACTTACCAATATATTCTCGTCATCACAGATCTGTTCTCTCGCTACGCGCTGGCAGTCCCCACGAAGGACCAGACGGCTCCTACTACGGTGAAAGCCCTCTGGACTGCGCTCATCCTCCCCTTCGGCTGTCCCGAACGCATTCTCACGGACCGGGGGGGAGCATTTGAGTCGGCCCTGATGCAGCAACTCTGTGCGATGTATGGCTGCCAGAAGGTACGAACGACCCCCTACCATCCGCAGGGCAACGGGGCCTGCGAAAGGTTCAACCGCACACTTCTCTCGCTACTGAGCACCATCGAAGCCAAGCACCAAGCCCAGTGGCCAGCCCAGCTACCTGCACTCTTGCAAGCCTTCAACAATACCACCCATGCAAGCACAGGCATGACGCCCCACTACGTCGTCTTCGGCCGTCACGCCAGACTTCCAGTGGACATGCTCCATGAAGTCGCGCCGCCCCAACAGAGAGACGACCTGGACGGGTGGGTCAAAGGACATCATCAAGCCCTCCTGCAAGCCTATGCCACGGTTCGCAACAACGTTGAGCGGCGTAATAACTGGAACGAGGAGAACTACAACCGGAACGCACGGAGCTTGCCACTGCTACCAGGAGAGAGGGTGTTGATGAGGAACTTTCGCCGCCAAGCCCAAGGGAAGTTGGCCCCCCGGTGGCTCCCAACACCTTTTGTGGTGGTCTCCCAACTACCGGATCGCCCAGTCTTCTCCCTACGGCCACAAGGGAAGGACGGCCCCATCCGAACCATCCACCGCAACAACTTAAGGCCGTGCCCAGGAGATGCGCCGACGAGAGGCGACCAGGGTATGAACCTTCCAGCGAGTAATCCGGAACGTGCTCAACATGGACAACCGCAGCCCATTTGGCCATGCAGGTGGATGGTCCAGCTGCAGCCACCTGCTCCGCCTCAACACGGCCGTACATCTGGACAACCGAGGCCAATCCAAGGACCACCCTTCCCTCCAGCAATGGCATCAGCTCCGACTGCCCCAACTGCCCAGCCTCAGGAGGCCCCAGAGCACCAACTAGGGGCAGACCAAGGCGATTCGCAGCGGTATTCACTCCGCCCCAATCGTGGCAAACCCCCACCACGGTTTATACCTTAAGGGTTGAGACACACTGACTATAGTCGTGCTCGGGACGAGCACGGTTAAAGGGGGGGCGAATGAAGCGGGGTAGAATGACTGGTATGAATGAGTGGGTGTGTCAGAGTGGAGTTGTGTGAATGAGTGTGTGTGCACGTCTACCTGCTTCTCCACAGGTGTTCTCAATCACCCCCATGCTTGGGAGAGTACAAATGCCGGTGCTTCCGTTCTACCGGGGACTGACGTTTCTTCCACGTACCCGAGGACTCGAATGACGGGGACGGGTCTACCATCCTACACCGAACCGCACCGGAGATTGAGATACAACGCACGCATTTCACGCAGTAAAGCGCGCACCGGACTGGGCCAGCCGACCGTGCAGCGGGGTGATCGGCGAGAGATTCAGCATACAACGCCCTCAATTCACCACAGCAAAGGGAAATCTTGCTTACCACTGCTCGTGTGCGAATTGAGCAACGCCAGTGTTTGTGACTGTAGTGTGTCCGGCGGCTGATTCTGCCTTTCCCCTCCTCTTGCCCGCAGCGCAAGGACCAGCCTACCATCGCGGAGCTACGAGCGAGGACGGTGGGAACGACCCACGCCTACCCACGGACGCCTAACGTGAATGCCTCGCTCCCGGGACTCCCATTGAGAGGCGCAAGATCGAGTGACGTCATCGAAGACGGGAATTCCCTCTCATCCCTCCCCCGATTGGACGAGGCCGTGGGTTGGGTTTTGGATGGGTGGCGCCACACGAACTATCCTCTACAAATAGGTTGTAGTTCTTTTTATGGGTGATAGTGTTTTTAGCAGGGTTCTGGTTGGAAGCCTAGTCTCGGCTGCCCGCTTTTAGGTACTATTATAGTTGTAAGACCAGTATATCGTTGTGTAGTGTGTAGCGTGTAGTGTCGCATGCCTTATTGGGTACAGTGTACCCCATACCCCATCTTGAGTGCTCGGCCCCTTTTCGTTGGCCGTCTTATACGCAGTGGATTTGTAGTGGTACGTGTTGCCGTGTATGGTAGTGATACCTTTTGCAGTGATACGGGTGGCTGTGGTTTACCGTGTGCAGTGTATTTGTAGTGGTACGTGTTACCGTGTATTGTAGTGATACCTTTTGCAGTGATACGGGTGGCTGTGGTTTACCGTGTGCAGTGTATTAAATAGTAGCATTACTCGAACTCTCCATTAGGGGGAGCCCAATTGGTCCCAACCGTATTGTCTCACTAAAGCATAGCGCCCAGGATTAGTGCCGCCTGACCACCCTGTTTTATAAGCTGATTTTATATTGTTGTGATATTGTGTTCATCCCTATGGTGGGAAATGTGTCCTTAAAGGAATTGCCAATAAAATTATTGTGAGAAATATATATCGCCTCCTCTTGCTGTGTACTCAAGGGTCTTTAGCATAACCTGTACGGTTACAATTACACCTTAAATGTTTTTCTACAATGGTTCCAAAATTAAGCATGTTTGAAAATTTGAGGTTGACTCTCACTTACCCCCACATCTGAAAATAAACCTTATGGTAAGCAGGGCTGGACTGGGACAAAAAATCGGCCCTGGCATTTTTGGCCCAGACCGGCCCACCACAATCGGCCGGACACCACCCACCAGTACGAAATCCTTGCGGCCCCTTTAAATATGCAATACCACCGTACTATTTCCCCAAACCACTACAAAGATGAGTAAGTTCCGTGGACAAGTGTACCAGTGCAAATGGACGAGTGTACTCACTCACTCTTGACTCCCTGGTGGTCAGACGTGGCCGTGGAGTACACAATCTCCATACTCAAGTAACAGTTACAGTACAAGTACAAGAAATTGTCAAAGAAAAAGCTCTGATAGAAGTCAAAGTATAATTTCAAATTATTTATTAAATTATTATTATTCTTATTCAAATGTTAGTATAGAAATATATGTACAAAGTATACAAGTAACTCAAAATGTTGCCTGTGAACTCCACTGGGCTGAAAAGATCTCCTCCTCAAACAAGGCAACCTTTAAAAGAGTGAGAGACAAAGAGAGAAAGGTGAGAATGATAATTGATGGAGTTAAATGATCACAGTACTGGTCCAGTATCTTCAATTGAGAGCAATGTAGAGAGATAGTTGCATGTATTTGATACTTACTTAGTAATAAAGGCTGCATGGCCCTCTGGATACCCTCAACAATAATGGCATCTCCTGAGAGAGAGAGAGAGAGAGAGAGAGAGAGAGAGAGAGAAAGAGAGAGAGAGATAAAGAGAGAGGGGGGGGGGAGAGAGAGAGAGAGAGGGAGAGATGAGACATGATCAATGATAAGTCATACATGATTAAATGACAGATTCAGATGATCAGAGTTGCATGAATTGTATACTTACTTACTGGAAAAAGGCTGCATGGACCTCTGAATACCTTCATCAACAATGGCATCCTGAGTGAGAAAGAGGGAGGAAGAGAGATGAGACACGATAAGTGAGATAAACTATAGATTCAGATAGTAACAATATCTTCTAGAAAATGTAAGCAGTTGCATAGATTGTAAACTCACTACTTACATAAAAAAGGATGCCTGTGAAGTCCACTCCAGTTAAAAGCAAAGTGCTTCTTTTCAAACAAATGAGGGCAACCTTTGATAGAGAGAGAGGGAGAAAAGGGGAGACAGAGAGAAAGGTGAGACTGAGACATTATAATTGATTGAGTTGATCACAGTACTGGTAATTACATGATCATAATACCTTTATCTTTACTGGAAAAGGCTGCATGACCCTCTGGATACCCTCAACAATAATATCCTGACAGAGAGAGAGGGGGGGGAGTGAGAGAGAGATGAGACATGACCAATGATCATTTTTAAATTATAAATGATTAAATGACAGATTCTAGAAAATATAAAAACATAGTTGCATGTATTGTATACTTACTTAGTGGAAAAGGCTGCATGGCCCTCTGAATACCCTCATCAACAATGGACAATGAACCACACAAGTTAGGGCCGGGCATCCTATGAGAGACAGGGGAGGGGGGGTAATAATGAGTCACATGATCACACTATCTTCAGTCTAAAAAGCTGCTACATTATTATGAATAATTTTATAATAATAACAACAATTTCATATCAACTTACTATGAGTTTCCTCAGTAGCTCACTCTTCTCTGACACTTTGTCAATGACAGTGTCTGTGTCCAATTTGCTCTTATTATTATTTAGCATGTTATCTTGGTCTCACATGTGATCCTCAATCAATATTATAGTGTGTGCATAACAGTAGTAGAAGGGTCCAAAACGAACTTTTTTAACCTAGCCCCTTAGTAACAGTCCTGAAAGGAGCTAGGCTTACCAGTCAACTGGCTGGTAAATTATCCATTACCAATAGATTTTTAGCAGCCAGCCATTGGCTAGTAAATGGCTAGGGTTAATTTTGGACCATGGCCACACACAGCTAACGTTAGCCTGCTCCTCTTTTTCTTCGAAGATATAACGTTAAGTAGCCCAGCAGCAGCAACACTGCTAGGCTAGGCCAGAATAGATAACGTTCGTAATAGCGCTAGTGCTAATGGCCAAGCTAACGTGCTAACGTTAGCACTACTAGTACTGACGTTATCTGGTTGGCCTAGACAAACAGTGTTAACGCTAGCTAGCTCAAACGTAGCTAGCTACGACCCGGTTTGCTTGGCAGGGAGGTGGGTAGCTAGATAATGCTAGCTAGCTGTACCTAGCTAATGCTAGCTGGCGCTAGCCAGCAGATAGCCGTCACCCATATTCATATTTAGCTATAGCTTTTTTAGCTTTCAGCTATATTTCCTTACCGTTTCAACTACACACTCCTCCTGCTCACTCTGTCCTTCCTCGGCCCTGTCATGTCTCTGTCCCTCCTCGGCCCTGTCATGTCTCTGTCCCTCCTCGGCTTCCCTGTCCTGCTCTCGGCCACCATGGCCACCAGCCACCTCTCCTTCAAGTTCGTGTTCAACATGGTGTTGCTGCACAACGTCGGCTGAGGCTGTAGATGTTGAAGCAGCCCCTGGCGCAAACATATCAGTAATTTTTGCACATGTTGCAGCGTCCGCCTCAAGACTTTTAATCTTTTTAGCTCGTAATTTCTCTGCGCCCCCCTTGCGCTTTGGTTTACTATACTTGTCCTTATCCATCGTTCTCCATCCACTGACTTTTGGCTCTCTAACGGCCCACGCAAATGACACCTGAAACTAACAGAGGGAGGGCTGGGGCCTACATATGATTGGGCCAGCCCAGTGTCAGTATAGAAAATGGACCAATGGGCCGCTGTCCCTGCTCTATGGGCCGTTCGTTAGCCCCCAAAGAAAAAAAAAATATATATCTTTTTAGATCGGCCCACAAGTAGAGTCCGGCCCACCGGGCATTTGCCCGGTACGCCACATGGCCAGTCCAGCCCTGATGGTAAGTATTATAGAACATTGCACAATTGTTGTGAGGTCTGTCTGTCTGTCTGAGGGTGTTGGTCTCTGATATTTTTGAAAATATCGAAAAATCTGACACAGACATCTGGGTCAGTGACTGTCATACATTCACATATCCACAGTATATTGTCAGTCACTGATTTTGCTTGTGTGTTTTCAAGTACTGTGAAGAAAACACAGGTGATGCTAAAGGTATACTATGTGGCTGTACTCTCACCTTTGCAATGGTTGTTCTTTTTCCTCTACCAGCAGCTCCTGCGTCTTCTTTTACTGTTTCTCCCTTCTTTTCCTGTTTCTCCCTTTTCATCATCTTTCTCTTTCTCCTCTTTCTGTTTCTCTTTCTCCTCCTCTCCCCTGGCCTTCTTCCTCTCCTCCTCTTCTTTCCACTTTTTCATGTCCTCGGTTTTCTCCCGGCACTTCTCTACAGCCATCTTCTCTTTCTGCTTTTCCATTTCCTTTTCTTTCTGCCTTCTATCCTTCTCCTCTTTCTTTCTCCTCTTTCTCTTTCTGCTTCCGCTCCTCCATTTCATGAACTTCATGAAGTTCTCGGTTTTCTTCCGGTGCTTCTCTAGAGCCTTCATCTCTTTCTGGTGTTCCTTTTCTTTCTGCTTTCTATCTTTCTCCTCTTTCTTTTTCTGTTTCTCCTCCTCTTGCCTGGCCTTCCTCTTCTCTTTCTTTTCCTGCTGTCTCATCTTAAATTCACTCATCATCTTTTTCAGGCGAGCAAAGATGCCCCCAGATGTCTGAGATGGCAGCTGGTCAATGGTCGCCAGCTCCCTAGAGGGACACTGAACAGCAATATCAGACATCTTGGCTGTCTCCCCCCTCCACCCCTCATCTTCCTCCCTCAACTCCATCCTCAACCTTTTCATCCTCTGGTCCAACTCCCTGATCATGACGGCCATCATGTTCTCCAGTTGCATCTGCTCCATTTTCTGGCTCTTTACCTCTCTCTCCTTCATCATCCTGGCCGTCTCAATCCTCCTCCCCTCTTCTTCCTCCCTCAACTCTACCTTCAACCTGGACATCCGCTGGTCCAACTCCCTGATCAGGAGGTCCTTCTCTCTCTCCTGGCTCCTTTCCCCTCTCTCCTCCAGGCATTTATTTACCATCTTGGCTGTCTCGTTCCTCCTCCTCTCCTCTTCCTTACTCCTTCTCCCCTCATCTTCCTCCCTCAACTCGACCCTCAACGCGGTCATCCGGTCGTCCATCGATCTCGTCAGAAGGACCTGCATGCGCTCCAGACGCCCCTCCGACTTCCCGGGTCTCCTCTTCTCCTCCTCCTGCCTCCCCCTCCCCTCATCTTCCACCCACGCCTCCCTCCTCAACCTGGGCATCTGTGAGCCCACGAGGTCCCTCTCCCTCTCCTGGCTCTGCGTCTCTCTGTCCTTCAGGTATTCCTCTACCATCCTGGCTGTCTCGCTCCTCCTCATCTCCTTCTCCTGCCTCCTCCTCCGCTCGTCTTCCTCCCTCAACTTACTCTTCATCATGGCCATCCGGCGGCCCATGTCTCTGGCCACGTTCTGCAGCTGCTCCTCCACCCAGACAGTCTCGCAGGGCTTTGTCATTCCTAAAGGCTATGGGGGTCAGGGGGGCACAGGGACAACCAGTCAGTCACACCGGGGTCACATTCATGCAGTCAATACACTGTAGTACAGTGATCATAAGATATCACAGTGCATTGGCTACTCCTAGCATGGCACAGTACGATTATACATAGCTTCAGTGTTGCAAGATGTCACAGTGAACTGGCTACTGCTATTAATAGCAGAGCAATACAATACATCACAGTACAGTACTGCTCTTAATAGGTTATTTACCAATTTACATTACAGCAAGCATACTGTAGTTATACAGCACTTTACAACACAGAACAGTGGGCCCATACCTAGCTACTGTATACAGGTAGTTTAGGTGCAAAGCGTCTGAGCGTCAAGAGACTAACAAGCTGAACACATCTGCACGCAGAGTGAACAGTCATCATGTATTGCAAACATAAAGGCAGCAGTAAGAAAAGAGGAGAGAAAGGAACAGGATGAGAAGGTAGCAAAGCTGCTGGTCAAAGCTACCAGTCTGCTGGTCAGTTTTGAGTGTCTGTAGCTATCTGGTGCGCTACAGGGAAAATAGTAGGCTAGATAGTAGGCTAGATAGTTGGCTAGATAGTTGGCTAGATAGTAGGCTAGATAGTTGACTAGATAGTAGGCTAGATAGTAGGCTAGATAGTTGGCTAGATAGTAGGCTAGATAGTAGGCTAGATAGAAGGCTAGATAGTTGGCTAGATAGTAGGCTAGATAGTAGGCTAGATAGAAGGCTAGATAGTTGGCTAGATAGTAGGCTAGATAGTTGGCTAGATAGTTGGCTAGATAGTAGGCTAGATAGTAGGCTAGATAGTAGGCTAGTGCTGATGATTTCTGTCACAGCGTACACCGCATGCCATTTCCACTTGACTACTAACTTGATTGAGCATGCTACATTTGAGCAGTAGGTTGATAATATGGCTAAAAGGTAGGCTACAATATGCACAGTGCACAGGCTACTCCTATCATGGTACAGTACTCCTACACATACAGTAACTTCAGTTTTACAAGATGCCACAGTGCACTGGCTACTGCATGAATAGCAGGGCAATACAGTACCATGCTCCTTCAATACTGTAGGTTATATACCACTTTATATTACAGCAATACTACAGCCTATATTTGGATATACAGGATTTTACAACACAGCACAGTAGGTCTACTGTAGCTAGATAACACTTTACAAAACAGCAAGCAAAACAATCTAAAATTATTATCATTATTGTTATTATTATTATTAAATCACTAATGAAGAGGAGGTTCACCCAGGAACTCATATTACCCAGACACATCACTGTTAGTCCTGTAATCAACCAGTATCGCTCTCAACCTGATGTCTCAACCTGAATAATGTCTAACCTGGTTAAACAAGTTCTGAGAGAAATGTTCTGTATTCTGTCTTCAATTGGAGGTGTTTTTGTCAAAGACAGCAATACAGAATAATTTTAGAAAATTCCAACTCTAAAGTCTATCCCTATTATGGACTTACTTGTTTTCTCTAAATTAGTGTGTCAAATCCAGAAGTCACTAGCTACTCTGATGAGGTGGAATCGGATCACTGACTATTTAAGTGTCTGCCTCAGCAACGTCTACTATGACGTCATAAAAGCAAGGGGAGATGTAAAGTGACGAAACGCCCTCTAGTGGTTCTTATTAATAATATAAAAAATGAAAAATGAATGAATAAAAAAATTTTGGGCTGCATTGAGTTATTATTCACATAGTTTCTGAGACACATTGAGTCACTGTTTATTACTTACATGGAGGTCATTGCGTGTTGAGCTCCTGACCAGTCCGGGTTTCTGGGGGATCTTGTGGGCGGTGACGCGCATAGAAGCCAGAATGGAAAGTGAAAGCGTCGGAGGAGATGAGCTCAAGCTGTTGCTTTTACGCCGGGTGAAATTGCGACTTTGTGGTGCCATTTAAAAGTAAGACGATTCATTTTCCTATAGTTTTGCTCTATATTTTTTCAACAATATCACATTCAAAATACGGATAAGGATTAGCGTAAAGTGAAGTGGGCATAGGGACTTAGATGGGGCTCGTTGCATAGGCTAGATGCCGCGGGCCGAGCAGTTGTTGGCTGTCCGCATTAGCCTTAACCCTTCTCAGTCCTGGAGTCATTAGCCTTAGCCCTTCTCAGTCCTGGAGTCATTAGCCTTAGCCCTTCTCAGTCCTGGAGTCATTAGCCTTAGCCCTTCTCAGTCCTGTCTGCATTAGCCTGAGCCCTTCTCAGTCCTGTCTGCATTAGCCTGAGCCCTTCTCAGTCCTGTCTGCATTAGCCTTAGCCCTTCTCAGTCCTTAGCCCTTCTCAGTCCTGTCTGCATTAGCCTGAGCCCTTCTCAGTCCTTAGCCCTTCTCAGTCCTGTCTGCATTAGCCTGAGCCCTTCTCAGTCCTGTCTGCATTAGCCTGAGCCCTTCTCAGTCCTGTCTGCATTAGCCTTAGCCCTTCTCAGTCCTTAGCCCTTCTCAGTCCTTAGCCCTTCTCAGTCCTTAGCCCTTCTCAGTCCTTAGCCCTTCTCAGTCCTAAGCCCTTCTCAGTCCTGGAGTCATGCTCGCTCATGCCAGACTAGTTGGCACTTGTAAATATGAGCGCCTCTCCTAAATAGCCCGACACCGATTTATTTTGACGGCGAAGTGAACGGAGGGTGAAAGGACTGTAGTCTGGCATGAGCGAGCATGCGACTACAGGACTGAAAAGGGCTACATAGCCTATACTGTCACTGAAAGTTGAAAAATGTGTCGACAATGTTGTTTACACATCTTATCACATAATTTACAGTGTTTGCGTCGCTGTTCAACAACTTATACGTGAGTATACCTGCTCCCGTTGTTCATCCCTTAATAACAGCCTCTCAGCGTCGTCTGCTGTAGTTTGTCTCGATACATTCAGTATTCAAACCATAGTAGGCTACTAGTACTATTACTACTGTTACTACTACTGCTGCTGCTACTATTACTACTGTTACTACTACTGCTGCTGCTACTATTACTACTGTTACTACTACTGCTGCTACTATTACTACTGTTACTACTACTGCTGCTACTATTACTACTGTTACTACTACTGCTGCTACTATTACTACTGTTACTACTGCTGCTGCTACTATTACTACTGTTACTACTACTGCTGCTACTATTACTACTGTTACTACTACTGCTGCTGCTACTAGGCTACTACTATTACTACTACTACTCATAATAATAATAATCATCATAATAATAATAATAGTTAAAGTAACATCATAATAGTAAATTAAAAGTGATTAATTCCAATTTGGCCACAACCTTATAGCCCAACTAGGCTAAATGTAGCATAAACAAACGATCAAATAATATTTGGTCAGGTCACATTAAAAGTATGTCATTTGAAGAAGTGTTGAACTATGTTGAAGGATGAAGGTGAGGAAGAGGAAGAGCAGGCCACACCCCCCCACGCCTCCACAGGTACGTACGGTCCATCCTGGTCCAGAGATAGCATCAGCCCTGTGGACCCAGGTAAATGATTGCAGCCTGCGCCGCGCTCTGAGGTGAAAGGTGATTCTCTCTGACAGCCAGGGGAAGCAGCTATGAATGGCAGCTGAGCGACGGACAGGAGTGGCTGCGCATCGACAACGACCACGTGATGGAAGCACACTACTGCCAGCCTGGCGCCGAGGGGATGACCATCAACACCACCACCACTGGGTCAGTGTGGCCACACGCTCCTCCTCTCCCCTCCTCATCCCCTCATCTTCAAGGGGGTGAGGTGTATTTCACCTCTTGTGTACAGCCTGCTACACTGTATTTAGGCTGCGTATGTTTGCCTGTGTATTTCAGACTGGTCTACATAGACTTCCACTGTGTTTCAGACAGGTCTACATAGACTTCCACTGTGTTTCAGACAGGTCTACATAGTCTTCCACTGTGTTTCTCTGTATTTCAGACAGGTCTACATAGACTTTGACTGTGTGGCGACGCAGGACTCGGCCTCAGGAATCAGGAGGCGGTCCTTCCTGTCTCAGGGCCTGGCGGAGGACGTGGGCTGGTATTACAGAGACAACCGTCTGTGGCGTGAATATGGCTCTCAGGTGAGTGAGGGGAATATGGCTCTCAGGTGAGTGAGGGGAATATGGCTCTCAGGTGAGTGAGGGGAATATGGCTCTCAGGTGAGTGAGGGGAATATGGCTCTCAGGTGAGTGAGGGGAATATGGCTCTCAGGTGAGTGAGGGGAATATGGCTCTCAGGTGAGTGAGGGGAATATGGCTCTCAGGTGAGTGAGGGTGAAGGGTGTAAATCTCTTCTCATCAGTAGGAATGCAGTGGCTGTGACCACTTTGTGTTTTGTCCTTTCTTTATTTGTATCTCCCTCTTTGACCATCTCTCTCTCTCTCTCTCTCTCTCTCTCTCTCTCTCCCCCCAGGCCTCCCTCTCTCTCCCCCCAGGCCTCCAGTAACAGAATATCCTCTCTCTCTCTCTCTCTCTCTCTTTCTCTCTCCTCTCTCTCTCAGGCCTCCAGTAACAGCACCTCCTCTCTCTCTCTCTCAGGCCTCCAGTAACAGCACCTCCTCTCTCCTCTCTCTCAGGCCTCCAGTAACAGCACCTCCTCTCCTCTCTCAGGCCTCCAGTAACAGCACCTCCTCTCTCCTCTCAGGCCTCCAGTAACAGCACCTCCTCTCCTCTCTCAGGCCTCCAGTAACAGCACCTCCTCTCTCCTCTCTCAGGCCTCCAGTAACAGCACCTCCTCTCTCCTCTCTCAGGCCTCCAGTAACAGCACCTCCTCTCTCCTCTCTCTCCCAGGCCTCCAGTAACAGCACCTCCTCTCTCCTCTCTCTCTCAGGCCTCCAGTAACAGCACCTCCTCTCTTCTCTCTCAGGCCTCCAGTAACAGCACCTCCTCTCTCCTCTCTCAGGCCTCCAGTAACAGCACCTCCTCTCTCCTCTCTCTCTCAGGCCTCCAGTAACAGCACCTCCTCGGTGTGCAGTAAGGTTGTGGAGCAGAAGTACAAGCAGAACCCTCAGGGAATCTTCCGCTTCACTGTGGGCAGGTCGGCATACTCTCTGGACTTCTCAGGTGTGTGTGTGTGTGTGTGTGTGTGGGGGGTAGCATACTCCCTGAACTTCTCAGGTGTGTGTGTGTGTGGGGGGGGGAGCATACTCCCTGGACTTCTCAGGTGTGTGTGAGTGTGTGTGTGTGTGGGGGGGAGCATACTCCCTGGACTTCTCAGGTGTGTGTGTGTGTGTGGGGGGGGGGGGAGCATACTCCCTGGACTTCTCAGGTGTGTGTGTGTGGGAGGGGGGGGGAGCATACTCCCTGGACTTCTCAGGTGTGTGTGAGTGTGTGGGGGGGGAGCATACTCCCTGGACTTCTCAGGTGTGTGTGAGTGTGGGGGGGGGGGGGGGGGGAGCATACTCCCTGGACTTCTCAGGTGTGTGTGTGGGGGGGGGGGGGGGGTAGCATACTCCCTGGACTTCTCAGGTGTGTGTGAGTGTGGGGGGGGGGGGGGGTAGCATACTCCCTGGACTTCTCAGGTGTGTGTGTGTGTGTGTGGGGGGTAGCATACTCCCTGAACTTCTCAGGTGTGTGTGTGGGGTGGGGGGGGTAGCATACTCCCTGGACTTCTCAGGTGTGTGTGTGTGGGGGGGGGGGGGGTAGCATACTCCCTGGACTTCTCAGGTGTGTGTGTGGGGGGGGGGGGGGGGGTAGCATACTCCCTGGACTTCTCAGGTGTGTGTGAGTGTGTGTGTGTGTGTGGGGGGGGGGGGGGTAGCATACTCCCTGGACTTCTCAGGTGTGTGTGTGGGGGGGGGGGGGGGGTAGCATACTCCCTGGACTTCTCAGGTGTGTGTGTGTGGGAGGGGGGGGAGCATACTCCCTGGACTTCTCAGGTGTGTGTGAGTGTTGGGGGGGGGGGGGGGGGGAGCATACTCCCTGGACTTCTCAGGTGTGTGTGAGTGTGGGGGGGGGGGGGGGAGCATACTCCCTGGACTTCTCAGGTGTGTGGGGGGGGGTCAGCTGACCGTGACCGACGTCCATCCGTGTGCTTTCTGGATCAATAGAACCGTGTTCCCCCCATCCGTGTGCTTTCTGCATTAATAGAACCGTGTTCCCCCCATCCGCATGCTTTCTGGATCAGTAGAACCGTGTTCCCCCCATCCGAGTGCTTTCTGGATCAGTAGAACCGTGTTACCCCCATCCGCCTGCTTTCTGGATCAGTAGAACCGTGTTCCCCCCATCCGCCTGCTTTCTGGATCAGTAGAACCGTGTTCTCCCCCAGCCTCTAGCCTGCTCAGATGCACAGTTCTGATGGGTTTGTTTGTCCTCCACAGCCATGACACAGACCAACCTGGCCACGCTGGTGCAGAGGAAGGTCCGCAGGCGTCCCAGGTTCCACTCCCTGGTCTCTGCTGACCCAAGGTATTAACACTCCTGGATGGAGCTGGGCTCCTTTTCAGAGCCTTGCCTCTTTTCATAGATTAGATAAAACAGATTTTCATAGATTAGATAGATAGATTTTCATAGATTAGATAAAATAGATTTTCATAGATTAGATAAAATAGACTTTCATAGATTAGATAGACAGACAGGCAGGCAGGCAGACAGGCACTTTATTTATCCCCCCTGGGGTAGGTGTAGTTGGGACCGGGCTGACATCACAGCTTCATTGATCCTGATTGATTTCTGTGATAGGAGAGCTGTTTCAACAAAGTGGCCTCTTCACCAAGTCAACTGACTAAAGTCGTTTGTCTTGTTTCTGTGCAGCACATCTTCATCCAGCCCAACCAGCACCACCTCACTAGCGCCCTCTGCTGGCTGCACCTGGGAGTTCATGGGCGAAGAGGGAATCTGGACAGAATACGAGGCTCATGTGAGTCCGTCTATCCTCTCTGATCATCTGGATCCTACAACCCCTCCATGATGTGAGCCGGTCAAACAGGAGAGAGAAAAGAGAGAGAAAGGAAGGAGAAGACGACTCGTGCGTGGAGAGAGAGAGAGGGGTGGACTGGAGCATGATATGAGCAGAGGTTTCTCTCTAGTAGTACAGTAGGCGTCTGTCATCTCTATAACTGTAATGTGTGTGTGTGTGTGTGTGTGTGTGTGTGTGTGTGTGTGTGTAGCGATGCTCTCTGGACAGTGCTGTGATTGAGAGTCGTTACCAACAGAACCCGCAGGGAAAGCTGCACTTTAAAGCCGGGAGATTCAACTACACTCTGGACTTCTCAGGTACACACACACACACACACACACACACACACACACACACACACACACACACACACACACACACACACACACACACACACACACACACACAGCAAGTGAGACATTCAAGTGGTTAGTGGTTCATCACAGGCATCACATCAACCATCCAACACCCGACAACACTGGAACAACCGAACAACAACTGACTCTGCACAACTGTATACTTGAATGTTATTGAATTGCACTGCCTCTATCATGGACACACTAAGCCATCCATGACTGGATGAGATAAGTAGATGAGGATGATGCTGATAGTCTGATAGAGGACAGATATGATAGTAAATTGCCAGTTTGGGGACCTTTCAATGTGTATCTGAGTACCTGGACTGGAATGAGGAACTGATTAGTACTGTAAGGACAGGGATTCAAATGTACCTGTACATGTTACACATGGCAAATACACGTTCTATTCTGTTCTCTGAGCTGTTCTGTAGTGATGGCCCAGACCAACGAGGCCATCGGGACCCGGAGGGCCGTCAGGAGGTCTCAGGGAGGCCAGCAGAGCAGCAGGTCTGGACATCAAATCACATATCGCCTGGTCTTTTATAGCTCACTTAAGACTAACAGCATAAAATAGCGTTTTGAAAAAGGTGTAAATATCCATGTAATAACAGGAGACGTGTGGTTGTGGGTTCCAGATCTCAGCCACGATGGCAGTTTAACGATGTGAACGGGACGTGGAGCGATTACACCAAGGTGAGCTGGTTCAACATGACCTCACAGGAGGTGAGCTGGTTCAACATGACCTCACAGGAGGTGAGCTGGTTCAACATGACCTCACAGGAGGTGAGATGGTTCAACATGACCTCACAGGAGGTGAGCTGGTTCAACATGACCTCACAGGAGGTGAGCTGGTTCAACATGACCTCACAGGAGGTGAGCTGGTTCAACATGACCTCACAGGAGGTGAGATGGTTCAACATGACCTCACAGGAGGTGAGCTGGTTCAACATGACCTCACAGGAGGTGAGCTGGTTCAACATGACCTCACAGGAGGTGAGCTGGTTCAACATGACCTCACAGGAGGTGAGCTGGTTCAACATGACCTCACAGGAGGTGAGCTGGTTCAACATGACCTCACAGGAGGTGAGCTGGTTCAACATGACCTCACAGGAGGTGAGCTGGTTCAACACGACCTCACAGGGGAGTCAAGCTGGTTCAACGACCTCACAGCGGAGTCAAGCTGGGCTCGGGAACGACAGCCCTGCCGAGGGGCTAGTTTACACCATCCCTCTCATCCCTGGAGGAAGATTTGACATGTTGAATCTTGAAAACGACATTTTTTGAACTTTCCATGTTCGAAGTAGGCAGCTAATAAACCATCAGATTTAATTCTAAAACTGCTTAAAGGTGTTCAGTTCGATTTTATTCAGCCACTAGATGGGGCAGTGGTGCAGCGTATCAGATATAAACAAGTGGGCGTTTTCACTCCATACGGTGCCGTTCAGGGGGTGGGGCTCAGCGCCGGGCCGCCTTCACTCATAATAAAAAATAATTAAGAATAAGAAATTCTGCATTTGCTCCACAGGCACGACACCGTTGGCTATATTTTCTGTACAGATAGTTATGACTCCCCTGGACCTAGTTATTGCATATATTGGATTTTTTTTTTTTTACAAAAAGTGCAGTAAATCGAACAGAGCACCAAAGACCACATTGGTTGTGTTGTGTGAACACGGCTTCTCAGCCTGTCTGTCTCCTGTAGAGAGGCTGCAGTGTATCCAGTCAGGCCGTGGAGGTGCAGTACCAGCTCAATCCACACGGGGCCATGGCCTTCACCACCAGGACCTTCAGCTATCAGCTGGACTTCTCAGGTGAGCTTGGCCAAGACACTCATGTGACAGAAGACAGAACTGATGTTCCATACGTGTTCTGAGGTTCCATATGTGTTCTGAGGTCCAATATGTGTTCTGAGGTTCCATGCGTGTTCTGAGGTTCCATGCGTGTTCTGAGGTTCCATGCGTGTTCTGAGGTTCCATACGTGTTCTGAGGTTCCATACGTGTTCCGAGGTTCCATACGTGTTCTGAGGTTCCATGCGTGTTCTGAGGTTCCATACTTGTTCTGAGGTTCCATGTGTGTTCTGAGGTTCCATACGTGTATACTCTCAAAGACTGGAGGTTGACAGTAGTGGTTCTGATCTCTCCTCCCTCACAGCCATGACACAGACAAACCTGTCCACGCTCACCACGAGAGCAGTCCGACGCCTCGACCAATGACTGCCTGCGATACTGCCGCCCGCCCAAGGTCTTGACCAATGACTGCCTCCCGTCATCAGAAAAAACAATCAACTCCTGACTTGCCTGACGTATCAGCAGTTACCTTAGAGTTGAGATGGTTCTGTGATGGGACACCTGACGAGCCATGGGCCTTCTTCTGATGTCACTGGATAGGTGACATGACTGAATGAGTGGACATTTTTTACGAGTAAAGATGTGCCTCAACCATATGTATACAGTATGAAAATGAGACATCAAAACGTTTACAAGTTTTATCGTGGCTTGACAGTATCTATCTTTGTGAATAATGTATCATAATGTATCAAAGACCTTTAAAGCATTTTCAATCCTGTTGTCATTGTCAGGGCTTAAAGGACAATGCTTGTTTTTGACAACCTGGACCTTATTTACGACATATTATAAGACGTTTGACTCACCGAGATCACTTTAGTGTAGTTCGGAGGCCGGTAGAAGAAATGTAAAATCCAGCGCGAGCCAGTATATCCATGTAATGGCGGTGGTCGGGGCAACGAGAATGCAGCTTCTAAAAATCTATTTTCTGCCGCGAAACGGTTGTTTTCATCAATCTGTCTTGATGAATCGCTAGTTGTGCTTACATAGAGAGCATAGGCCTGTTGTGGTATTTCACATGCCTCTGTAATATGATCTTTAGAAACGTCGTTAGACACGAAAAAGCTTCCTCACTTGCTCCAGCACGCATGCGCACAGCGTGCTGGAGCAACGATTGCGCGCTGTGCGCATTAGTGCTGGAGCAAGTGAGGAAGTTATTTCGTTTCGAAAGACGTTTCTAAAGATCATGGCATGTGAAAACCACAACAGTTATGCTCTATGTAAGCACAACTAGCGATTCATCAAGACAGATTGATGAAAACAACCGTTTCGCGGCAGAAAATAGATTTTTAGAAGCTGCATTCTCGTTGCCCCGACCACCGCCATTACATGGATATACTGGCTCGTGCTGGATTTTAAATTTCTTCTACATGCCTCCGAACTACACCAAAGTGATCTCGGTGAGTCAAACGTCTTATAATATGTCGTAAATAAGGTCCAGGTTGTCAAAAACGAGCATTGTCCTTTAAAGCAGGAAAAAATCATGTGCCTGATTTTTTTTTTTAGAGAGCGGGGGTCGGGGCGGTGTAAAGCAATTGTAGCCTATATCAATATATCTTATTATTTCAGCTGCCACCCCTAGACTGGCAGTGGACGCTTAAGCAAATGTAGGCTATAGTTTTTAAGTTTCAGGTTGGAGTAACCTAGACAATGTGATATCTCTATACAAGAGGAACTAAAAGATGCTATTAAGATGGAAAAAGTGGCATTGGTGCCATCACAATTCAATTAAAATGTAGTCTACTTCTCTTTGTTCCTAGGAACAGGAGGCTAGTCTAATAAATCATAATTAAAGATTTTTTTTTAAATGAGTGTTTTTACTTGGTTCTCCGCATCACCCACAGCCTACACGAAACTGCAGGTAGGCTAAATGCAAGACAGCGCATTGTCTACGACTGTAAATGCACAAGTCGTAAAGGCTCAAGCAGCTGTCATTCTGCAATTTTTCATATGATATCGGGGAAAGCCAAAACGGGTTTGTTGGTTGTAAAAAGTGTTCTTAAGAAGCTCTCACTGTTCGTGCCCTGCAGATTATTTTTTAATTCGCACACTGAAGTTCGATATAGAATCTTAACGTCCATATGCCTTTTTCCAAGTGAATTGATCGGTCAGCGGGCAGTGCTTCATACGTTTTGATCCTTAATCTGGAACTTAACCTGCCCCGGTGCAGCATAAATTACCGTGTCGATATAGCACGGTGAAAAGTGAACCACCTTCGTGTTACGAATAAACCAGCCTTGAACCTGAAGTTATCGCACTAACCCCGTAATCCTGTTTCATAGTACAGGGCCCTGGCATCCATCCTCCTCCTGAGCTAGCTGCTAGCCAACGTCAGAGATTTTATGTAGAGAATATTTGCTAATGTCAACTCGGAGCTTCCTCGAGTGTCACGCGTTGTCTAACCTGACTGAATGAGACTACGAAAACATGTTTAAGGCCCGCCCTACTCAGCCTGATTGGCTAGAACTCCTTCGTTACCTTGAGTAATGCGATTATACCATTGGTAGTTGGAACTATCCCTTCGCTTTGCTTTAAAACGACGATAAAAAAAATCCTGCGCCGGAATTCCGGCACCGTGCCGGAGAACTTTAAGCCCTGACATTGTACTGCTGTTTTTCCACTGTACTTTTCTTCCAGGTGATTTATATGAGCCTGCTTCATTCTGTTCTCTGAATAAAGGTTATTTTACACCGTGAACCAACAGTCGTCCTACCTGCCTTGAGATTACAGAAGAGCCATGACTTTTTTTCAGAGTGAGGTAACATGGAGAACAACGAACTAGAACATTAGGTTCTCCTAGAACATTAGGTTCCCTTCCCAGCATACAACAACCCACAAACATCAAGTAGAATATTAGATTGTGTATTTTCATATATTTACAACTGTCATTGGACCAGCTCAGAAAACACCACCTGAACACGATACAAAGTAGAGGAGACCCAGAACACGTAGAACAGCCGTATACAAAGAATCACAACTCTGGTACAAGAATAGGCTCTAGTTTAGTCCTGGACCGACCACGCTGCCAGGACCTAGTTTAGTCCTGGACCGACCACGCTGCCAGGACCGGACATCTCACCAGTCACGGCAACACCACAGCCTCCGCGCACAAGATGGCTGACAGACAGGTTTCATCCAGGTAGAAACACCTCTTGAGTTTCTTGTGTCCAGCAGGGAGAGGTTTAGAATCCACAATCTGATGAAGCTGATGACATCACCATGCAGTGTTGGTGACATCGCACGCAGGCCAGGAGCAGTGTTATGTGCAGTTAGAAAAACAAACATCTAATAAAAGACGTTGATACTCATTAGCATGTTGTTGACATTCATAAGCACGTTGTTGATATTTATAAGCAGGTTCTTGATATTTATAAGCATGTTGTTTATGAATAAAGGTTACTTGACTGCAAACAGCATTCAGTGAGGAGGAACTGGTGCATGTAAAAGGTGAATGAAGCCAAAACAGCTGAAACACGAATGATACAAATCCACCACAGACAAAACATCTTCAGCAGAATTCTCACCAGCACACCTGGCAATTCAGAGCAATCCTCTTTAGACTACTAGGACACACCCCAAATCACCTGACCCCACCTCAAATCACCTAACCACACCCCAAATCACCTGACCCCACCCCCACCATTGATTATTGCACAGCACTCCTCTAAGGCCCCGTCGTTCAGAATGACCAGAGCACAAAGACCCCTGGTCCCCTTTAAACACACCCTCCCTTCCTGGTCTGATCTGACCGGAGCTGACGGGTGAAAGCTGTGTGGAGGAGCAGAGGACAACACCTATCCAGTCCCGTTAGATCAGACATGACCCCGGAGACAGGAAGACCTATCCAGTCCCGTTAGATCAGACATGACCCCGGAGACAGGAAGACCTATCCAGTCCCGTTAGATCAGACATGACCCCGGAGACAGGAAGACCTATCCAGTCCCGTTAGATCAGACATGACCCCGGAGACAGGAAGACCTATCCAGTCCCGTTAGATCAGACATGACTCCGGAGACAGGCAGAAGAGTGGACTTTTCCAGTATTCATTCAGTGCTGAAGGCCCTCCATTTTTAAATAGCTACAGTATTTATATTACCAAAACCACATGTCTGCTTTCAGCAAATAACAAAAGTGCTAGATAATATAAATAAAAACACATATCTTCATGTCATAGAATATGTCGGACGATCATTAACACCTTAAAATGCATCGCTTGTTTCAACAGAGCAAATCAGGTTTGATGTGCGGAATAAAAATCAAGGTTGGTCGTTGAGTTATTAGACGTGTGTATGAGTAGAATCACTGGGTTGGATTCACCGGAGCTAAAAGTCCACCTCTTCATGCAGGGGCAGTTAGAGGAGGCTCACACAGCGAGGTGGACAGGCTGCTGTGACTGAGAACATGCGCCCACCGCCTGAGGTGTGGACACCATCTCGCGCTTCACAATCCCAAATCATTTTAAATGAACATTAATTAATTCACTCTTCCTTCAACAGGCAGGCACGCACACACACACACAATTAACATGTGAACAAAGCACGCAGTTAATAATGACAAGCCAGACACGTGTTCTATTAAACCCTCCCTTCGAAAAGCATCAGGTCGCTCGGACAACAGACTGAGAGGTACTAAGAGCAGACAGCCTCCAGACAGGGGCTCCTGGTAGGAGCCAGACCCAGACAGGGGCTCCTGGTAGGAGCCAGACCCAGACAGGGGCTCCTGGTAGGAGCCAGACCCAGACAGGGGCTCCTGGTAGGAGCCAGACCCAGACCCAGACAGGGGCTCCTGGTAGGAGCCAGACCCAGACAGGGGCTCCTGGTAGGAGCCAGACCCAGACAGGGGCTCCTGGTAGGAGCCAGACCCAGACAGGGGCTCCTGGTAGGAGCCAGACCCAGACAGGGGCTCCTGGTAGGAGCCAGACCCAGACCCAGACAGGGGCTCCTGGTAGGAGCCAGACCCAGACCCAGACAGGGGCTCCTGGTAGGAGCCAGACCCAGACAGGGGCTCCTGGTAGGAGCCAGACCCAGACAGGGGCTCCTGGTAGGAGCCAGACCCAGACAGGGGCTCCTGGTAGGAGCCAGACCCAGACCCAGACAGGGGCTCCTGGTAGGAGCCAGACCCAGCCTCATCTGAACACTGCGCTCTTTTACCCAGCTTCTCTCAGACCCACACATTACAAACACCAGAAGAAGAACATTTCTCCCTACCACCATTGAGAGTGGAACGTTTATCAACGCTGGGGCTGACTCTATTTGAGTTCAGTTAATCGAGGAATTGAAGTGAAATTTCCATTCAATAGTTTTTGAATTTGAAAGTTCTAAATTCAGTCACTACTGACTTCCTGAATGAACTGAACTCGGCAGGAACATCCCCAGCGCAGCTAGCAGCCTGCGGCCTCGGCGTCTCCAGTGAGAACCAGTGAGAACCAGTATGAACCAGTATGAACCCCCAGCATTATGAAGTGTACACAACAACAGAGTGTCTCTCTCAGGTCAGAAAGTCAGAGTCTGGGCGAGGGCGAAGTGCCCGCATGTGCAGTCAGTGCCTTGGAAAGCTGTGGAATGAAACTGCAACGCAAAACCAGTCAGGGGTTAATGACACAGCCAGCGAGGTCACAGACGTCGCCCGCCGCCTCGTCTTCACATTGGATCGGAGAGTGCCTCCTTCGTCGTTGGTGTACCCGTGGTCTTAAAATGCAGTTTGGATCCAATTTAACGATTCTTCTTCTTCTTCTAGCCAAATAAGTCTTTGAGATCGTTGTTGACGGAGGCGCTGTGTTTCAGGAGGCCCTGGCTCGCCGCTGGGGCGGCCGCGGGCTGGGAGAAGTTCTGCGGGCTGAAAAAAGGGTTGGCCTGCATGCCGAAGTTGCTGGGCACCCCTCCCATGCCTAATGGCGCGCCCTGGAGCGGGGCAGTCTGAGCAGGCTGGGCCGTACCATACTGATTCAACCAGGGGGTGGTGGTCCCAGCTGTGGGCTTAGGCGCCATTTGGTTCAGGCTGACTTTGGGTTTGTTGGGGGTGAAGAGGGAGTCCAGGGCGGACATGTCGGGGGTCCGGCCGGCCTGCGTCTGGCACGGGGGGCCCTGGCTCTGGGTCAGGGAGCCAAAGTTCGGGGTGCTGGTGGTGGTGGCCATGCCCCCGTAGAGGCTGGCTCCGGGGGGCCTCATCCCCATCCCCAGGGCCCCCGCCTGGAAGCCCATGGCTTGGTTGAAGCCGTTGCCGATGGTGCCTCCCATGGGGGCGGGGGAGGGGAAGGCGGCCATGGTGCTGCCCTGGACGGGGGGCGGCCGAGTGCCGGTGGTCAGGGACAGGCTGCCCAGGGACGACATGCTGGTCAGCAGGCTGCTAGTCAGGTCCTTGGCCTGGCAAACACAAGGATCCATTAACAAACTGGAGGTGTGTGAGAGAGAGAGAGTTTGCCTGTGTGTGTGTGTGTGTGTGTGTGTGTGTGTGTGGTGTGTGTGTGTGCGTGTCACCTGTGCGGTTGGCGTGGCTGGTTTGATGCTCTGAGGGGCTAGGGGTTGCTGGCTCCTTAGCTTGGCTGCCTGCTCCTGCTCCTTGGCCAGTCTCTGCTTCTCCTCCAGGGTTAGGGACATCTAGCGAGAGAGAGAGAGGGAGAGGGAGAGATAAAGTTAGGGTTAGAGACGAGTCTGTAGTGTTGACCTACTCTGTGGGTAAGGGTAACAGGGTTGACCTACTCTGTTAGGGTTGACCTACTCTGTTAGGGTTAGGATAACAGGGTACTCTGTTAGGGTAACAGGGTTGACCTACTCTGTTAGGGTAACAGGGTTGACCTACTCTGTTAGGGTTAGGTTAACAGGGTTGACCTACTCTGTTAGGGTAACAGGGTTGACCTACTCTGTTAGGGTAACAGTGTTGACCTACTCTGTTAGGGTTAGGTTAACAGGGTTGACCTACTCTGTTAGGGTTCGGTTAACAGGGTTGACCTACTCTGTTAGGGTTAGGTTAACAGGGTTGACCTACTCTGTTAGGGTTAGGTTAACAGGGTTGACCTACTCTGTTGGGCTGTGCGGGGGGTGCTGCTCCATTCTCTTTACCGTTCACCCCTGCCCCGCTGCCAAAGATGTCATCGATCTGTAGACAGACAGCACAGCGTCAACACTGTACATATTACACTAATAATAGCACACACACATACAGACATTAGTAATAACACACATACAGACATTAGTAATAACACACATACAGACATTAGTAATAACACACATACAGACATTCAAGGGTCAATACTTGCTCCCCTCGTCATTATGGGAACAACCTCTCACCTGGTTGGCAGGGCTCGGGGTGCTCTTGCTCTCGTCTGATTGGTTCCCCTGGTTGGAGATGTTTGATTGGTTCCCCTGGTTGATGTTCAGGCTCCTGAGGGTGCAGAGTCAGAATCAGTGAAACGTACGGAGTGATGAGGTGCCGGCCGACGAAAACAAACATGAAACGGAGGCGCAGGAAAGGGAGGCGCTCAGTCTGACGCAGCATGTTTAATAAGACACCAGCGCCCGTGTTTCCTACTGAAACCCTGTTTCTATGTCTCATTACATGTTTAGTATCAGAGCTACGAGTGTGCAGTGACCCTCATTAGTTTCATGTTTGTTTTCGTTGGCCGTTTGTTTGTTTTCATTGTGTGTGTGCATTTGTGTGTGTGCGTGTGTGTGTGTGCGTGTGTGTGTGTGCATGTGTGTGTGCGTGTGTGTGTGTGCGCGCACGTGTGTGTGTGTGCGTGTGTGTGTGCGCGTGTGTGTGCATGTGTGTGTGTGTGCGTGTGTGTGTGTGCGTGCGTACCTCTGCTGCTCCTGCATGGCGTGAAGCTGCTCCAGCTTGGTCTTGTGATCCGCCTCCATCCTGCTCAGCATGTCTCTGATCACCACCATGAACGAGTTAAACTACAGACAGAGAGACCACCATGAACGAGTTAAACTACAGAGAGAGAGACCATCATGAACCAGTTAAACTACAGAGAGAGAGACCATCATGAACCAGTTAAACTACAGACAGAGAGACCACCATGAACGAGTTAAACTACAGAGAGAGAGACCATCATGAACCAGTTAAACTACAGACAGAGAGAGACCACCATGAACCAGTTAAACTACAGAGAGAGAGACCACCATGAACCAGTTAAACTACAGACAGAGAGAGACCACCATGAACCAGTTAAACTACAGACAGACAGACCACCATGAACCAGTTAAACTACAGACAGAGAGACCACCATGAACGAGTTAAACTACAGAGAGAGAGACCATCATGAACCAGTTAAACTACAGAGAGAGAGACCATCATGAACCAGTTAAACCACAGAGAGAGAGACCAACATGAATGAGTTAAACTACAGAGAGAGAGACCACCATGAACCAGTTAAACTACAGACAGAGAGAGACCACCATGAACCAGTTAAACTACAGACAGAGAGACCACCATGAACCAGTTAAACTACAGACAGAGAGACCATCATGAACCAGTTAAACTACAGACAGAGAGACCATCATGAACCAGTTAAACTACAGACAGAGAGACCATCATGAACCAGTTAAACTACAGACAGAGAGACCATCATGAACGAGTTAAACTACAGAGAGAGAGACCACCATGAACCAGTTAAACTACAGACAGAGAGACCACCATGAACCAGTTAAACTACAGAGAGAGAGACCACCATGAACCAGTTAAACTACAGAGAGAGAGACCATCATGAACCAGTTAAACCACAGACAGAGAGACCAACATGAATGAGTTAAACCACAGAGAGAGAGACCACCATGAACGAGTTAAACTACAGAGAGAGAGACCACCATGAACGAGTTAAACCACAGAGAGAGACCATCATGAACCAGTTAAACTACAGACAGAGAGACCATCATGAACCAGTTAAACTACAGAGAGAGAGACCATCATGAACGAGTTAAACCACAGAGAGAGAGACCATCATGAACGAGTTAAACTACAGACAGAGAGACCACCATGAACCAGTTAAACTACAGACAGAGAAACCACCATGAACGAGTTAAACTACAGACAGAGAGACCATCATGAACCAGTTAAACTACAGACAGAGAAACCACCATGAACGAGTTAAACTACAGACAGAGAGACCACCATGAACCAGTTAAACTACAGAGAGAGAGACCACCATGAACCAGTTAAACTACAGAGAGAGAGACCACCATGAACCAGTTAAACTACAGAGAGAGAGACCATCATGAACGAGTTAAACTACAGACAGAGAGACCATCATGAACGAGTTAAACTACAGACAGAGAGACCACCATGAACCAGTTAAACTACAGACAGAGAGACCACCATGAACCAGTTAAACTACAGAGAGAGAGACCATCATGAACCAGTTAAACTACAGACAGAGAGACCACCATGAACCAGTTAAACTACAGACAGAGAGACCACCATGAACGAGTTAAACTACAGAGAGAGAGACCACCATGAACCAGTTAAACTACAGACAGAGAGACCAACATGAATGAGTTAAACCACAGAGAGAGACCACCATGAACGAGTTAAACTACAGACAGAGAGACCACCATGAACTAGTTAAACTACAGACAGAGAGACCACCATGAACGAGTTAAACTACAGACAGAGAGACCATCATGAACGAGTTAAACCACAGAGAGAGACCATCATGAACGAGTTAAACTACAGACAGAGAGACCACCATGAACCAGTTAAACTACAGAGAGAGACCACCATGAACCAGTTAAACTACAGAGAGAGAGACCATCATGAACCAGTTAAACTACAGAGAGAGACCACCATGAACCAGTTAAACTACAGAGAGAGAGACCATCATGAACCAGTTAAACTACAGAGAGAGAGAGACCATCATGAACGAGTTAAACTACAGACAGAGAGACCATCATGAACCAGTTAAACTACAGACAGAGAGACCACCATGAACCAGTTAAACTACAGACAGAGAGACCACCATGAACCAGTTAAACTACAGAGAGAGAGAGACCACCATGAACCAGTTAAACTACAGACAGAGAGACCACCATGAACCAGTTAAACTACAGACAGAGAGACCACCATGAACGAGTTAAACTACAGAGAGAGAGACCACCATGAACCAGTTAAACTACAGACAGAGAGACCAACATGAATGAGTTAAACTACAGAGAGAGACCACCATGAACGAGTTAAACTACAGACAGAGAGACCACCATGAACGAGTTAAACTACAGACAGAGAGACCACCATGAACGAGTTAAACTACAGACAGAGACCACCATGAACAAGTTAAACTACAGAGAGAGAGACCATCATGAACCAGTTAAACTACAGAGGGAGAGACCACCATGAACCAGTTAAACTACAGACAGAGAGACCACCATGAACGAGTTAAACTACAGAGAGAGAGACCACCATGAACCAGTTAAACTACAGTGTGTGATGGTGTGTGTGAAGTGTGTGTGTGTGATGGTGTGTGAGGTGTGTGAGGTGTGTGAGGTGTGTGTGATGGTGTGTGTGTGAGGTGTGTGAGGTGTGTGAGGTGTGTGAGGTGTGCGAGGTGTGTGAGGTGTGTGAGGTGTGTGTGAGGTGTGCGAGGTGTGTGTGAGGTGTGTGAGGTGTGTGAGGTTACCTGACTGAGGTTGAGGTTGTTGTCTATACTGAGGGACACCAGGTGAGGCAGACTCTTGGCAGCCAGGTGCTCTTTAGGGATGCCCAGCTTCTTATGGGTGAATGTGCACTTGTAGATCCCTGGAGACACAAATCAGCCAATCATTAAAACCTCTTCACTTCCAAAAACATGGTTCCGCTCTTCAGCACGTATGATGCTCCCATGACAGGTCTACACTCATCACAGCTCGGCTGCTCCGGCCTCGGCAGTACGCTCCCCCCGACCCTGCCTCTGACCTTTGACCCTGTCCCTGCCTCTGACCCCTGTCTCTGACCCTGTCTCTGACCCCTGTCTCTGACCCCTGTCTCTGACCCCTGTCTCTGACCCCTGTCTCTGACCCTCTCCCTGCCTCTGACCCCTGTCTCTGACCCCTGTCTCTGACCCCTGTCTCTGACCCTGTCTCTGCCTCTGACCCCTGTCTCTGCCTCTGACCCCTGTCTCTGACCCCTGTCTCTGACCCTCTCCCTGCCTCTGACCCCTGTCTCTGACCCTGTCTCTGCCTCTGACCCCTGTCTCTGACCCTCTCCCTGCCTCTGACCCCTGTCTCTGACCCTGTCTCTGCCTCTGACCCCTGTCTCTGACCCCTGTCTCTGACCCTCTCCCTGCCTCTGACCCCTGTCTCTGACCATCTCCCTGCCTCTGAACCTGTCTCTGACCCTCTCCCTGCCTCTGACCCCTGTCTCTGACCCCTGTCTCTGACTCTGTCCCTGTCTCTGACCCTGCCTTTGAGTCTGTCTCTGAACCTGTCCCTGTCTGTCTCTGATCCTGTCTCTGTCTCTGATCCTGTCTCTGTCTCTGATCCTGTCTCTGATCCCGTCTCTGATCCCGTCTCTGATCCCGTCTCTGATCCCGTCTCTGATCCCGTCTCTGATCCCGTCTCTGATCCCGTCTCTGATCCTGTCTCTGATCCTGGCCCTGTCTCTGATCCTGTCTCTGTCTCTGATCCTGGCCCTGTCTCTGATCCTGTCTCTGTCTCTGATCCTGTCTCTGATCCTGTCTCTGTCTCTGATCCTGTCTCTGTCTCTGATCCTGTCTCTGATCCTGTCTCTGATCCTGTCTCTGATCCTGTCTCTGATCCTGGCCCTGTCTCTGATCCTGGCCCTGTCTCTGATCCTGTCTCTGTCTCTGATCCTGGCCCTGTCTCTGATCCTGGCCCTGTCTCT
>NC_140246.1:19718662-19723662 GCF_949987555.1 Borostomias antarcticus | reverse complement strand
CGTAGGGCTTGACCCTGGTCTGGAGGAAGGAGGGAGCTGTTCCTTTCACTGCCCTGTAGGCTAGCGCCACAGTCTGAACCTGGATGGGAGCCGCTACAGGGAGCCTCAAGAGCTCTTCTGCTGTACCCCCAGAGTTTACAGAGGGGCTCAGAGCTCTTCAGCTGTACCCCCAGAGTTTACAGGGAGCCTCAGAGCTCTTCTGCTGTACCCCCAGAGTTTACAGGGGGGCTCAGAGCTCTTCTGCTGTACCCCCAGAGTTTACAGGGAGCCTCAGAGCTCTTCTGCTGTACCCCCAGAGTTTACAGGGGGGCTCAGAGCTCTTCTGCTGTACCCCCAGAGTTTACAGGGGGGCTCAGAGCTCTTCTGCTGTACCCCCAGAGTTTACAGGCGGGCTCAGAGCTCTTCTGCTGCACCCCCAGAGTTTACAGGGGGGCTCAGAGCTCTTCTGCTGTACCCCCAGAGTTTACAGGGAGCCTCGGAGCTCTTCTGCTGTACCCCCAGAGTTTACAGGGGGGCTCAGAGCTCTTCTGCTGTACCCCCAGAGTTTACAGGGGGGCTCAGAGCTCTTCTGCTGTACCCCCAGAGTTTACAGGGAGCCAGTGTAAAGAACAGAGACCTGCTTCCTTCCTTTGGTCTTCACCCATGTGTGTATGTGTGTGTGTATGTGTGTGTGTATGTGAGTGTGTATGTACCTGGACCGGCTCCCGCTGTTTGAACACGGGGCTGAGGTCTGGGAGGATGAGCTTGATGTACTCCTCCTTGGTGCACTCCTCCGCTATCAGCAGCACGTTGGGCAGCACGAACGGAACCATGTCGGGGTTCACGAACTCTGAGCTCAGAGCCGGCAGGATGCGCTGCACCACCACTCGCTGAGGGGAGAGAGAGGGAGAGGAGAGGAGGAAAGGAGGGGATCAGGGAGGGGACAGGAAGAGAGGAGGAGAGAGAAGGAAACAGATTGCTTACATTAACTTATATAACGATGATGGTGTGTCCGGCCTGGTTCTCACCTTGTGAAGGGCCTGGTTCTCACCTTGTGAAGGGCCTGGTTCTAACCTTGTGAAGGGCCTGGTTCTCACCTTGTGAAGGGCCTGGTTCTCACCTTGTGAAGGGCCTGGTTCTCACCTTGTGAAGGGCCTGGTTCTAACCTTGTGAAGGGCCTGGTTCTCACCTTGTGAAGGGCCTGGTTCTAACCTTGTGAAGGGCCTGGTTCTCACCTTGTGAAGGGCCTGGTTCTAACCTTGTGAAGGGCCTGGTTCTAACCTTGTGAAGGGCCTGGTTCTCACCTTGTGAAGGGCCTGGTTCTCACCTTGTGAAGGGCCTGGTTCTAACCTTGTGAAGGGCCTGGTTCTCACCTTGTGAAGGGCCTGGTTCTCACCTTGTGAAGGGCCTGGTTCTAACCTTGTGAAGGGCCTGGTTCTCACCTTGTGAAGGGCCTGGTTCTCACCTTGGGCAGCTTGGGCAGGATCTTGGGCAGGCCTTTGTAGAACTGAGACTTCTGCAGGTTGTCCCTCTGGAACAGAGAGTCAAAGTACTGCAGCGTCATCGCACCCACGTCGTCGAAGAACGGGATCTGGAACAGACGCAGAGACACACACACACACACGCACACGCACACACACACACACACACACACACACACACAGACACACCGTTTACAAAAACATGATCAAGTTGGTATCAGAGGTCGTGTGTCTGAGGGTTAGGGGTCATGTGTGTGAGGTTTAGGGGTCGTGTGTGTGAGGGTTAGGGGTCGTGTGTGTGAGGATTAGGGGTCGTGTGTGTGAGGATTAGGGGTCGTGTGTGTGAGGATTAGGGGTCGTGTGTGTGAGGATTAGGGGTCGTGTGTGTGAGGGTTAGGGGTCATGTGTGTGAGGATTAGGGGTCGTGTGTGTGAGGGTTAGGGGTCGTGTGTGTGAGGATTAGGGGTCGTGTGTGTGAGGATTAGGGGTCGTGTGTGTGAGGGTTAGGGGTCATGTGTGTGAGGGTTAGGGGTTGTGTGTGTGAGGATTAGGGGTCGTGTGTGTGAGGGTTAGGGGTCGTGTGTGTGAGGATTAGGGGTCGTGTGTGTGAGGGTTAGGGGTCATGTGTGTGAGGGTTAGGGGTCGTGTGTGTGAGGATTAGGGGTCGTGTGTGTGAGGGTTAGGGGTCATGTGTGTGAGGGTTAGGGGTTGTGTGTGTGAGGGTTAGGGGTCGTGTGTGTGAGGGTTAGGTTTAGGGGTCAGCCTGACCTTGGTCATCTGGTCGGCGTCGGGCCTGACGTTGGGCGTGACGCTGAGCAGCATCTTGACGTGCTCACGCACCTCCTCTGGGATCCGGTTCAGCATGGAGGGACTGAGTCTGCTCAGCTGGGGGGGCAACATGTAACAACATGTAAATATCCGCTTCAGCATGGTGGGACTGAGTCTGCTCAGCTTGGGGGGGCAACATGTAACAGGGCTCTAAGCTGCGACCATTTTACTCACATTTGCGACTAAAAGTAGTTTTGTGCGATCAGAAAAAATAATTTAGGAGCACACTGTGCGAGTAGCCTACTGTTTTCAACTATTTCACTCGCATTTTTTGCCTAAAATAAATCCATGCAAATTGGATCAAACTAGAGTCAAAGTTTCGCGCACCTGTATACAAAACTACAAGTCCCACAACTTTTTAATTGTATTTTTTCCCACGACTGCAACCTGCAGAACTCTCGTGATGACGCGTGATGACAGCTCAGCTGCCCTCACTCAAAAACGACGAATGTCCCTGCCAGTAACGTTAACAAAATGAAGAAAATGAAGCCCATTCAATCGTATTTTGCCCGGCAAAGTGGAACCAAGGAGAGAGAGGAATTCTGTGAGGCCCGGGGGGAGTCGAATCCACTGTCACTCAAAAATCGTTGTTAGGTAGATTCAACATTGTACCGTAGCCTACCAGTAACTTAATGGATCCACATGAAAACGCAATGAAATGCCGTTGACATCGTAAAAAGCGTTTTTTCGGAAATGCGTGTCATAACGATCCGATGACATGTTCCTTTGCATCTACATTAAACTAAGCTTTTCCACAGATTTTACAAATTTTTAATGATTATTTGTGAAGATGTTGGGCTTTCTTCTTCTTTTCACGGCACCGGCAGCTATGTTTCATATCCCTGCCTAAGTTCGCAAAGTATTGTGTGAGTTTTCATCTACCCCTCGGATTCAAGTCAGCATCTGAAAACCCTTGTTTTGGAGGGCTGTTTGAACGTCCACTAGCCCTCGATATGCTCCCTAGCCCTAGAAGCTAAAAGGAATGGGACACACTACCCTACGCGTGAACGCGCAAAATGTAGTTGTGGGGCCAAGGGCTAGAGCTAAGGGGGGGTATTGGGATTGGGCCATAGTCTTCATTAGGACCAATGCACCTGATGAAGTGTGTGGGAATAGTATAGTCTTCATTAGGACCAATGCACATGATGAAGTGTGTGGGAATAGTATAGTCTTCATTAGGACCAATGCACCTGATGAAGTGGGTGGGAATAGTATAGTAGGAGAGGATGAGAGCTCCTATGGTGAGCAGGTTATTATTGTTTATTGTTGTTGTCAGTAGGTCTAATGTGTGTGTTGCTAATAGAAATGTGTTATTTCACATTTTTCGTTGCGCTCCTAAATTTCTTTCTGTGCTCGTAATTTTTTTCATTTAGCTCCTAGTGAAAAATGTTATCTTAGAGCCCTGTGTAACAACATGTAAATATCCGCTTCAACATGGTGGGACTGAGTCTGCTCAGCTTGGGGGGGCAACATGTAACAACACGTAAATATCAGCATGGAGGGACTCAGCCTGCTCAGCTTGGGGGGGGGCAACATGTAACAACATGTAAATATCCAGTTCAGCATGCTGGGACTCACTCTGCCCAGCTGGGGGGGGGGGGGGGGGCAGCATGTAGAAGTTGTCCAGCTCCTCATTATAATGATGATATCCTTATCCTCCACTAAAATCAAATGAGATGCACCAACTATCAACTGGGCCGTGGTTACAGTCCGGCTCTCGTTAGTCATTGGGTCAGGGTTCTAGTTCTAGTCGTAGTTTGATACTGGGTTCTAGTTAGTGGTCAGGGTTCCCCACCTGGTCCAGTTGTCTGCTGAAGCTCTTGAAGATGTCGTGTTTGTTGACCTGGATGACCGGCTTGCCCTGGTTGAAGACGGCGTGCATGACCACGCCCAGGGAGTACATGTCGGAGGCGGAGTCACAGCTGACGGACAGGATGTACTCGGGGGCCAGGTACTCTGGGTTGGGCAGGCACAGCGGAGGCAGGTTGGGGTCCCACTCCTTACAGGCGTACTTCAGCTGAGGACGCAGACGGGACACACACCGGGTCAGACAGGACACACACCGGGTCAGACAGGACACACACCGGGTAAGACGGGACACACACACCGGGTCAGACGGGACACACACCGGGTCAGACAGGACACACACACCGGATCAGACAGGACACACACACCGGGTCAGACAGGACACACACACCGGGTCAGACAGGACACACACCGGGTCAGACAGGACACACACCGGGTCAGACAGGACACACACCGGGTCAGACGGGACACACACCGGGTCAGACAGGACACACACCGGGTCAGACAGGACACACACACCGGGTCAGACGGGACACACACCGGGTCAGACGGGACACACACCGGGTCAGACGGGACACACACCAGGTCAGACAGGACACACACCGGGTCAGACAGGACACACACCGGGTCAGACAGGACACACACCGGGTCAGACAGGACACACACACCGGGTCAGACGGGACACACACACCGGGTCAGACAGGACACACACCGGGTCAGACGGGACACACACCGGGTCAGACGGGACACACACACCGGGTCAGACGGGACACACACCGGGTCAGACAGGACACACACACCGGGTCAGACAGGACACACACACCGGGTCAGACAGGACACACACCAGGTCAGACAGGACACACACACCGGGTCAGACAGGACACACACACCGGGTCAGACGGGACA
>NC_140246.1:19711162-19713662 GCF_949987555.1 Borostomias antarcticus | reverse complement strand
TGTAGTAACCATGGCGACTGCGAAGGAATCCACCGTGTGGAAATATGGGAGCGCATTTCCAACAAGATGAGGAATCCCCTTCTCCCTGACAGTGGACACACAGCCTGAGAGAGCAGCCAGGCTACAGGCTCCGTGTCCATGTCCATTCATAGACCGTTTCCGGACGCTTGTTGTAATGTCCTCGTTTCATTCTGGGGTTATTCAGACGTAGCCTATCTACATTAACGACCTTGGATTCATTTATTTTACAAATGTTCAAAGTTCATTGTAGAATATGTACATTTTCTTGATAACAAATATTTTCATTTGTTAGAGCACTTGTCCGCCAGTGTCTGATTCTGTCTGACAAAAAAGTGCAGTTCATTATTGATCCAATGGGGGGCGACGTTTTAGATAATCAAGCTCAGCACGATATGCTGAGCACGATATGCTGAGCTTGATTATCTAAAACGTCGCCCCCCATTGGATCAATAATGAACTGCACTTTTTTGTTCTCCTTGAGAACAAACGTTCTGAGCTTCGTTAGTGAACACTTACGAGCATTCGAACCTTAAAAAATGACATTGTTTCTATGTGTGTGTGTGTGTGTCTGTGTGTGCGTTTGCATGTGTGTGTGTGTGTGTGTGTGTGTGCGTGCGTGTGTGTGTGTGTGTGTGTGTGTGTGCGTGCGTGTGTGTGCTCACCTGCAGCAGGCCGTACTTGGTCTCCACGTCGTAGAGTTTGTAGTCCTTGATGTCATTGGGGACGGGGCTGGGCAGGTTGTCCCACTGTCCCAACACGTTGGACAGGCTGCAGAACACAGGCTCAGTACAGAACGCCAGGCAGTCCCTGAGAGAACACAGAACACAGGCTCAGTACAGAACGCCAGGCAGTCCCTGAGAGAACACAGAACACAGGCTCAGTACAGAACGCCAGGCAGTCCCTGAGAGAACACAGAACACAGGCTCAGTACAGAACACCAGGCAGTCCCTGAGAGAACACAGAACACAGGCTCAGTACAGAACGCCAGGCAGTCCCTGAGAGAACACAGAACACAGAGGGGGGGGGCGAGAGAGAGAGACAGAGAGGGGGGGGGGGGGGGGGGGGGGGGGAGAGACGGAGAGAGAGATGGAGTGAGAGAGAAAGAGACAGAGAGAGTAAGGATGAAGGATGGAGTTAGTCTCCTCTTCCTCTGACAGGACACATTATACCCACTCACACACACACACACACACACACACACACACACACACACATTATACCCACTCACACACACACACACACACATTATACCCACTCACGCACACACACACACACACACACATTATACCCACTCACACACACACACACACACATTATACCCACTCACACACACACACACACACATTATACCCACTCACACACATTATACCCACTCACACACACACACACACACACACACACACACACACACACACACACACACACACAACACACACACACAACACACACACAGGGCTGAAAATTAACTTTTTGGTTCACCTGCCAAGGGGACTGGTAGATGAATAAATCCACCGGCCAAGTATATTTTTTACCGGCCAAAATAATAAATTGCCTTTTTTGTCACATTATACATCTGTTTCAGTACTTTTCATTCAGATAATAGTATTATTTTGAATACATGCTTCAGGAAGAGGACAAAGTAAAATTTCAAATAAATTAGTTTAATTCGATACCTAGAAACATTGCAATTCATAGAAATGCTGAAATATACTGTAACATATTCACAGCCAGTCATGATGTAAAGTTAAACCTGAGCTGGATGACCAGTGAAGTCAGTCAAGGAGGAACCAGTACCGTCTTCAGAGTTTATAAGCTACATGACAAGCGATCAAAGACATCCCTTCTGAGAAACAGTGGCTTGGTATGCTATGGAAGCCCAGAGACAGGATGGTACACATCTACTGTAGGTGTCGACTGTAGTAGCGCGCGTCATTCCCAGGTAAATGGGAATGATTTTCTGTGCGCGAGTAGCCTCTCGTCACCAGTCTCTCCTAGTGCACGAGGCTCCGCAACAGTCATGTGACTGAAAACTTTATTTGGTGCAGCGGGGGAGCTATTTAAGTGCAACACACAACAAACAGAACACGTCTATTGCATGAATGTGGCGACATCGCACGCATAATTTATTACATGACTCTATTGGTACAAACATTTACCCGCCAGTGTGTCGGATAGCCTCCGAAATTTAGTCGGCAAATGGAAATTTTACCCGCCATTTGCGGGTGGTGGGTGTTAATTTTCAGCCCTGCACACACACACACACACACACACACACACACACACTATACCCCCCCCCCCCCACACACACACACACACACACACACAAACACAAGGAATGGGAGAGTCACAATAGGAGCTCAGAGTGGTGCAAACTAATAACTCTCAGATGTGAATGTCTCTGTGTGTATGTGCGTGTGTGCGTGTGTGCGTGCGTGTGCGTGTGCGCGTGTGTGTGTGTGTGTGTACCGTGACTCCTCCA
>NC_140246.1:19701162-19706162 GCF_949987555.1 Borostomias antarcticus | reverse complement strand
TTCTTACCTTTGTCACGAAGATGTCGACGTTATAGAGATGGTTGTTTGGGGGGGGGGGGGGGGATATTAATCAGTTGTTGCTGTGCTGCTCAGCCTCCATGTCTGGTAGCAAACTAGCTAGGTTCAGCTAACGTAAGCGTCACTTCCGGGCCACTTCCGGACATTCTTTGTGGATGTGTCAGTTGATTGTAGTCCATGGATGTATGGTTGTAGTCCCACCGGCTTCCTGCTCAGACAGATACACGCATGTCTCTCAAACACGTCATGCCAACATGGACACATTTGGGAACCTAGCCGACTAGACTAAGCGAGCGTTAGCTGGCTAGAACAGTGGGCGCGGGTTTGCTAGAACCTTCCCGGGGTGCCGTGTCCCTCCGGTCCTGTAGGCGGCAGTACGAGCGCACACACCACACACACACACCACACACACACCACACACACACACACACACACACACACACACACACACACCACACACACACCACACACACACCACACACACACACCACACACACACACACACACACACACACACACACCACACACACACACACACACACACACACACCACACACACCACACACACACACACACACACACACACACACACACACACACACACACCACCTCTGCTCTGGTCGACCCGCTGACGGGAGAAGAAGACGGGTGCAGTCAGAACCAGGAAGAGCGCTAGAGAGCAAATAAAGTTTCGCAACTCCTCTAGTCTAGCTGCCAGACCGTCTCTCTCATCCGTGAGTTTCGTTTACTATGTGTCGAAAAAATGAAGACATTAACATTGGCGTTTGTGTGCAAAAAGTTTGCCTTTCTGTGTTGACGTAATCGTTTCCTGCGTAACGTTGCTAGCAATAAGGTTGTTGATTTAGCTAACGCAGTGGTCCAATTACAAAGTTGAATATAATCTGATCTAGTATGTGAACTTTGAACAGGGTTTTACCCACAACTAGCCCAGCTAAGAAGCTTATCACCGAGAATAATGTTGAGAAGTGTGTGTCAGTAGTTTTCTGAGATTCAAAGGAGTCTAACCTCAGCTGCCTGGGTTGGTTTCTAATATTGATGCAACTCGCTAGCGGAGGTTAATGTGAGATAGTATAGTAAACCAGCACTTGTGTCTGGTCTGTGAGCGATCAGCGTGGTGAGATGTTTCCTCTCTCTGCTCCAGCAGACCTGCTCTCTAGAGATGACGCTACAGTGGACCGCCGTCGCATCCTTCCTGTACGTGGAGATCGCAGTCCTCGTCATCCTGTGTCTGCCCTTCATCTCTGCGAGGAGGTACAGTGGTCTGAGTCATGCCTGGGAACTAGTCATTACCATAGTTTAATCATGTTCTCTGGGAACTAGTTATTACCATAGTTTAATCATGTTCTCTGGGGACTAGGTCTTAACCATAGTTTAATCATGTTCTCTGGGGACTAGTCATTACCATAGTTTAATCATGTTCTCTGGGGTCTAAGTCATAACCATAGTTTAATCATGTTCTCTGGGGACTAGGTCTTAACCATAGTTTAATCATGTTCTCTGGGGACTAGGTCTTAACCATAGTTTAATCATGTTCTCTGGGGTCTAAGTCATAACCATAGTTTAATCATGTTCTCTGGGGACTAGGTCTTAACCATAGTTTAATCATGTTCTCTGGGGTCTAAGTCCATAGTTTAATCATGTTCTCTGGGGTCTAAGTCCATAGTTTAATCATGTTCTCTGGGGTCATATGGGATCTCTTAAGCTCGTACACCTGAAGTCAGTGTACCACCGTTTAGCTGCAACTGCTGTTTCTGTCTTTGCCCTTGCTTTTTCTGTGTCTCTGATTCATGTGTGTGTGTGTGTGTGTGTGTGTGTGTGTGTGTGTGTATGTGTGTGTGTGTGTGTGTGTGTTTTCCAGATGGCAGAGAATATTCCAGCTGGGTATTTGGAGCCGGATGGCCAGGTTTTGGAACAAAGTCTTCCTCACCATGATTATCATCCTCATCGTCCTCCTCCTCGGTACGTAGCTAGCGCTAACCTTCATCCTCCTCCTCCTCCTCGGTACGTAGCGTTAGCCTTCCTAAAAACTGTACAATCTCAGAGGGAAAGCCAGTAAATGACCTTAATCCTAGCTCCTTCCATACACCGCAGTAGTGTTTTTATCTACGCCTTTGGTTCTACACAGTGATCTGTGCTCTACAGGAAACAGACTGGCGTTGAGACATAATTCCAGATCAGTTGATGTTCACCATGTTGTACGCTGAGTACCTGACGGTCCTTGAGACATGCTTCTTCCAGATCAGTTGATGTTCACCATGTTGTACGCTGAGTACCTGACGGCCCTTGAGACATGCTTCTTCCAGATCAGTTGATGTTCACCATGTTGTACGCTGAGTACCTGACGGCCCTTGAGACATGCTTCTACCAGATCAGTTGATGTTCACCATGTTGTACGCTGAGTACCTGACTCCTTGAGACATGCTTCTTCCTGTGTGACCTGCAGACGCAGTGCGTGAGATGAGGAAGTATTCGGGGGCGGAGAACAGCAAGGAGAACAAGCTGCATCCCAACATGTCCGACCACCTGCACATGAAGCTGTTCAGAGCCCAGAGAAACTTCTACATCTCCGGGTTCTCCCTCTTCCTCTGGCTGTGAGTCTCACATCTCCGGGTTCTCCCTCTTCCTCTGGCTGTGAGTCTCACATCTCTGGGTTCTCCCTCTGGCTGTGGGGGGGGGGGGGGGGCAGAACAGAACTAAAATGTCCTGAATGTTGTTCTATGAAGTGATGGGGAGAGGTCAGAACCGAAGTGTAATGTGTCCTGGTGTTGTTCTAAAGTGAGAACAGAAGTCTAACATGTCCTGGTGTTGTTCTGTATTGAGGAGGGAACAGAAGTCAGAACCGTCCTGGTGGTGTTCTGTGATGAGGAGAGGGCAGAGCAGAGGTCTAATGTGTCCTGGTGGTGTTCTGTGATGAGGAGAGGGCAGAGCAGAGGTGTCACCTCGTGTCCTGGTGGTGTTCTGTGATGAGGAGAGAGCAGAGCAGAGGTGTAACGTGTCCTGGTGGTGTTCTGTGATGAGGAGAGGGCAGAGCAGAGGTCTCATGTGTCCTGGTGGTGTTCTGTGATGAGGAAAGGGCAGAGCAGAGGTCTAATGTGTCCTGGTGGTGTTCTGTGATGAGGAGAGGGCAGAGCAGAGGTGTCACCTCGTGTCCTGGTGGTGTTCTGTGATGAGGAGAGGGCAGAGCAGAGGTGTAATGTGTCCTGGTGGTGTTCTGTGATGAGGAGAGGGCAGAGCAGAGGTGTAATGCAGGGGTGTCAAACTCTGGCCCGTGGGCCAAATTTGGCCCGCAGTGTAATTATATTTGGCCCGCGAGGCAATACCAAATGACTACTAGAGCTGGCCCGCCAGTATTCGATTTTGCATGTCTGCACTATTAAGTTATAGATTGTATGGTAATAAGCGTTGCTTGTTCCATATTCAATGTTAAAGCAAAACTTGTTTGGGTCCATATTAAAATTTTCATTTGTTCAATGTTGGCCCGCGACTTTGTTCAAGTTTTAAATTTTGGCCCACTGTGTATTTGAGTTTGACACCCCTGGTGTAATGTGTCCTGGTGGTGTTCTGTGATGAGGAGAGGGCAGAGCAGAGGTCTAATGTGTCCTGGTGGTGTTCTGTGATGAGGAGAGGGCAGAGCAGAGGTGTAATGTGTCCTGGTGGTGTTCTGTGATGAGGAGAGGGCAGAGCAGAGGTGTAACGTGTCCTGGTGCTGCTGTTCTCTCAGGGTGATGAGGAGGGTGATCACCCTGATCAACCAGCTGGCTGCGGCCTCCAGCACCACGGCCTCCCTGCAGACCCAGGCCCAGAACGCCAACGAGGCCGCCAAGAAGTACATGGAGGACAACCAGCTCCTGAAGCAGGTGAACCCATGACATTAGGTCAGCTCTCACCTGTCCTGTAGAGGTCAGGGGTTAAGGTCATGGTGTGTTCCAGACCATAACGTGTCTTAGCGAGAGGTCATGGGTTACAAGTTCACGGTGTGTGTGTTCCGGACCACAACGTGTCTTAGTGAGAAGTCAGGGGTTAAAGTTCATGGTGTTGGGTGTTCCAGACCCTGATGGAGGGGAAGACAGACGAGGCCACAGCTGAAGGGAACCAGCTGCTCAGGAGCGAGATGGAGAGGCTGAAGAGAGAGATGAGGAGCTCTGAGGAAGGTTAGTACCACTACCCCCTCACCCCCCCCCCCCCCCTTCCAGGAAGGTTAGTATCACTACCCCCTCACCCCCCCCCCCTTCCAGGAAGGTTAGTACCACTACCCCCTCAACCCCCCCCCTTCCAGGAAGGTTAGTACCACTACCCCCTCACCCCCCCCCCCCCCCCTTCCAGGAAGGTTAGTACCACTACCCCCTCACCCCCCCCCCCTTCCAGGAAGGTTAGTACCACTACCCCCTCAACCCCCCCCCCCCCCCTCTTAGTATAGTAAGGTGTGACCACTGTCTGAAATGTCCCCCCAGTCCTGAAGACGTCCCAGGCAGAGCTGGAGGCCCTGAAGAAGCAGAGTAACGCTCTGACCAGAGAGTACGATCGCCTGCTGCAAGAGCACCAGGAGCTGCAGGTACCACCATCACACAGCTACAGGACAGCTACAGGACAGGACAGGACAGCTACAGGACAGGACAGCTACAGGACAGGACAGCTACAGGACAGGACAGCTACAGGACAGGACAGCTACAGGACAGCTACAGGACAGGACAGCTACAGGACAGCTACAGGACAGGACAGCTATAGGACAGGACAGCTATAGGATAGGGCAGCTACAGAACAGGACAGCTATAGGACAGCTATAGGACAGGGCAGCTACAGAACAGGACAGCTATAGGACAGGACAGCTATAGGACAGGGCAGCTATAGGACAGGGCAGCTATAGGACAGGGCAGCTATAGGACAGGGCAGCTATAGGACAGGGCAGCTATAGGACAGGACAAGAACGCTACAGGACAAGACAGCTACAGGACAGGACAAGA
>NC_140246.1:19695596-19700962 GCF_949987555.1 Borostomias antarcticus | reverse complement strand
AAGACAGGTACAGGACAGGACAAGACAGCTATAGGACAGGACTGGGCAGCTGTAGGACAGGACAGCTATAGGACAGGACAGCTATAGGACAGGACAGGGCAGCTACAGGACAGGACAGCTATAGGACAGGACAAGACAGCTACAGGACAGTACAGCTACAGGACAGCTACAGGACAGCTACAGGACAGGAGAGTACAGTACAGCTACAGGACAAGACAATATAAGACAGTACAGCTACAGGACAACACAGTACAGGACAATACAGCTACAGGTTTTATTATGCACTATTGCATAATACTATATGCATGAAACAGTATGTTTCATGCAGCTCCCCCAAAAGAGCTGTCTTTGTGTGTTTTTGTGTTTCCCCACTAGAATATTGCTTTAGCATGTAATGTTTTATTCACATTGTATCAACCTTGACCACATGTAGTGCTCATTCCAGATGGGGGAGCTGCATGAAACATACTGTTAATAAGTGCATAATAAAGGAATTATTAACCTTAATAATGCATTGTCTAGCTTTAGATCCACTACTGCAAAATTGCATAATAACTGCATAATTAACTGCTAATAAATGCATAATAACTGCATAATAGCAGTCTATAAACACTTAACAAGCTTCTTAAGAGTGCTTATAAATATCTTATAATCTAACATGTTTATTATGCTATTATTAAACACTTGTATAGTCTTATTTATGTCTTATAAGCATGTTATAAGGATTTATAAGGTCCTTATTACCTATTAACTAACGTTTATAATCTATCAATAAGCGTGTTTATTATGCTACAGTAGGACCCCACTTATCCGAACCCAACGGGACCGAAGGTCGTTTGTATCTCTGAAATGTCCAGATGACTGAAACTTATGTTAAAATGCACCAAATTCAATAAGTGGTATACTTGTTTCATATAGACTCATAATACACGATAAATACCCTTAATTACTTGTGAAAATGCATCAAAATTGCAATCAAATAGCCAACTAAACTCATATAGCCTAGCCTATAATAGGCCTACAGTAGCCTAAAATAACAGAATTTCCACTTGAGTGCGTGCTTTGATCAAATACAGTACTTTATTATCAAATGAGGCCTACGCTGCATCGATAGGCTACTGTATTCGCAGAACAAAATGGTATAGCCTAAAAACAACCCAACATTAGAACAATTGGAGCAAATGATAATCAATAAATAAATAATTAAATGAATGAAATGACAGACAAGTTGTCGTGTCTTAGGCTATTGTAGCCTAAAGGAAAGTCTCTAAAACAACCGATGTAGGCTAACGTGGCCTAGGCTGTAGGCTCTTATTTAACAAATACAGTAGGTCTAGTAGGCTAATCTACATGCTTACAACACGTCTGTGTTCCTGAAGTCCATTAACTGGGAACGAAAAATGACTCGATGCTCCTCTGCTTCAGGTGCCGACGCGCTTTCTGGCTGCCAAGGAATGCAGCTCTCGCGCAGCAGACTCGTTTGCGTTTTGCGCTCGACATTAAAGTAACAAAGAAATGAAACGTGACAGTAGGCTACAGCCTACAGGCAACATGTAGGTCTACATACAGTTCTGTTTTTATTCACAGTAGGATACAGTACTGTAATGAAAATCCCACCAGTAACCAGATAGCAGGCTAAAAAAAAAAGAAACGTTTTTTAAGCCTGTCCGGTAGACCGGGAGGTTCGGATCTCTGAAGTTCGGATGAGTGGGGTCCTACTGTATTATTAAACATTAATATAGTCTTATTAACAAATAATGTCTTATAAGCATCTTATAAGGACTTATAAGGTCCTTATTACCTATTAATTAACGCTTATTACGGATGGTTACTATAAAGCGCTTCCCAGTATAGGACAGGGACAGGACAGTATAGGACAGGGACAGGGCAGGACAGTATAGGACAGGATAGGGACAGGAAAGGGACAGGAAAGGGACAGGACAGTATAGGACAGGGACAGTATAGGACAGGGACAGGGCAGGACAGTATAGGACAGGGACAGGGCAGGACAGTATAGGACAGGGACAGGGCAGGACAGTATAGGACAGGATAGGGACAGGAAAGGGACAGGACAGTATAGGACAGGATAGGGACAGGACAGTATAGGACAGGGACAGTATAGGACAGGGACAGGACAGTATAGGACAGGGACAGGGCAGGACAGTATGGGACAGGACCTACATACACACCTGCCCCACACATGCTCACTGTTCACCCCTCCATTTCATTAATAACTCCCTCTCTCTCCCTCCCTCTCTATCTCTCTCTCTCTCTCTCTCTCCCTCCCTCTCTACCTCTCTCTCTCTCTCTACCTCTCTCTCTACACCTCTCTCTCTCTACCTCTCTCTCTCTCTCGCTCGCTCGCTCTCTCTCTGAATCAGAATCTACAGGAGGGTGGAGGAGACAAGAAGGAGCAGTAGTCCTGCACGACGTTCCCAAGCTACAGGAGAACCACTGCACTCACTCACTTCCACTGGGCACGCCGCCACCCAGACCCCTGACTCAGCTACCAGCCCCATGATAGGCTGAGATCTCAGCCACCAGCCCCATGATAGGCTGAGATCTGAGCTACGAGCGTATTGATAGGCTGAGATCTCTAAGCACGTGCTTCAGTGTGTGTGTGCCACAGCATGGGATGTTTAATGTATGGTGTGTTGTGTTTCTGTCTGTCATTGTTTTTGGCACCTCCAAGGGAGGTGGAGGATGAACCTGGCAACCCATCCTTGAATCTCTCCATCTGCCAAATGAACCCAGAGTGAATGAAGCCCAGGATGTGAGGCCAGGCTAGTGTTCACTGCTGTGAATGACCTGTATCTGTGAACGGGGATACATGGATGTTCCACGGCTGCTTGCATGGCTGCAAACCAGTGCTGTTTTGTGATGCACATTTCTGTTTTTTAAGGGTTAGAGAAGCCATATTGTTAGTGTGCTTCTGTTGAATAATTTTATTTTCCCTGATGCTATTTCCTTTGACATTTTGTTACTTTTCACGTTCTGGGGATCGGGGCTTTGATTTACATAGCTTTTCATTGAAACCTTCACTTTCTGTCTTGTGTGGACGTTGAACCGCGTCGGAGTTCGACCACCTGGTGCCACAGTTCCAGAAACAAAGTCAGAAGTTCCAGCTGCGAACAAACAGCTTCCCAGTGTGAGAGAGAGCTGTGATTCAGGACACCGACTGTTAAAACAGAGGCTTATTTTCATGCTTAACGTTTGTCAGTTCTTTTTTTGTATCAGTTCATGAAAATAAAATAAGTTGTCTGAAATCAATCCTCACGATGTGATCCAATATGAAAATGTTTTATTTTTGTATTACATTTGAAAGGTATTATCTTAAAATTAACCAAAAAAATTCAATTAAATAAAAACATGTACATTCTGATTTTAAAGCAGGTGAGCAAATGCCTTTCATTTTGTTTGAAATAAAAACTCTTCCTTGCAACAACACATTTCCTTGGTGTTTTGGCAACATTTAACAAAACCTACATTTGACTATGTGATCCACTGACTGACAATTTAACCTGTATATAAAGAAGTGTTTATCCACACGTTGAATAAACCACAGCAACCTGAGAATATAGCATGATGTTCTTGATCTAGGATTTTGGCACGAGAGAGTGCACACACACACACACACACAGCCACATACTCCACACACCCACATACAGACTGACCAATATCATTATATAAGGTAATTGCTGTATACTAGTGGATTTTATAAACCACGCACATGAACCACTGCTTTATGCAGTGGATCCACTATTGATAAGCATTAGACATAAAGGTATAGATATAACCACAATAACGATCATTCTTCCCAGTATGGTTCTTATTAAGCTCTGTGTTTCATCCTGGAGGCAGTAGTCCTAGAGCACAGTGCAGTGGTCAGGTACATAACAGATCCCATATGATGACTGTGCTATAGGATGAGCAGAATGCACAGTGAATATACTGACTTCACAGAGAGAGAGAGAGAAGCTCATCACAGCCAAACACAACCTCACACTGCGATGCACTAGGATATACTGCCACCTAGTAGGATTTGATCAGGACTGAAATCAGTCTTCCTGTAACACACACACACACACACATAACTGAGATATCCTGGCACCAACAACGCCTTCGTTGAGTAACATAAAAATCACATTTTGTTTACAGTAGAGAAACGCAAGGTTCCACGGTAATGAGGGTTCCTGTTGACATGACAACACCCTGGGGGGCGGGACAGGAAACTCAGAAATTCACATCCTGTCTCTAGCAGTCCAGGGATTGGTTTATAGCTCCTAGCAAAGCAGCCATTCCACCTCTCTGTGTGTTGTTACAGGGAAATGATCAGCCAACATGCGCACGCAAACACACCTCACCTCACCTCACACACACCTCACACACCTCACCATCTCTGCTCATCCATCTCCCGCCTTCATTTATGGTGAATCCAAAGAGTTGCTTCTTTCTTAAAACAAGCAAAGTCCTTCAGATGAAGCACATTCTTGTATGAAACAACATTCAGTATGGAGGGTACTATGTGCTGGTGTTCAGAGTAAAAACAACAACAAAGTGTTTATGAATTAAATCAAACAGACATCCTGGGGCCTCATTTATCATTGAGGTACGCCTTCTTTTACACGGTCTTTTTCGCGAGTTCAGGCGTACGCCATTTGCCCCCCCCACATTGCGATTTATCAAGCCGAAAGGGCGGAAATTTAGTCGCCTTTCTCCGCGCTTTTGTAGGACACCTCTCCAGTTGGCGTACCGATTTACACGGTGTTCTACGCCCTTTTTGAACACAGGGGGAACTGGCGACGCAGGTGGTGCGTCGGTGAATTACTATGTTTGACGGAGAGAATAAGAGCGACAGTTCATGAACGCACAATCATGTAGGCTAATAGCCCAATTCAGCACTAACATATATCGCAATGCAAGATTAGACGTGTCCTCTAACCGGCTCATTCATGGTCCGATATGGATTTGTTCCCCAAACTTAACCTATGCGCACACCTAATGCAGGCACTCCATCAAACGGCAATAATTGACCAATTAGATTGTCATTAATATGTGATCATGTGGACCTGTTTGCTCTTTGGTAAGCATATAAATGACAGTCCTCCTGTGCGTAATGCGAGCCTAAATGAATCCGGCGCTACTCGATAGAACTCCAAAGAGGTGACGGCGATGGCGACTGCACCCACACAAGGGCACCATCATTGAATGAATACGTCTATGTGAATCGCAAAAATGTGCACACTATAAATACCCAAATCATATGTGACGCCGACATGCTCATCACAAGTGTAGTGGCACGGTGGCCTGGCTCCACGCATGACTCATTCATCCTGGCGCACAGCAGGGTAGGGACTAGACTGGAG
>NC_140246.1:19655596-19690596 GCF_949987555.1 Borostomias antarcticus | reverse complement strand
TTCGCACGTGACGTTAAGTCCGGTTTTTAACTAAAATAACACAACGTGTTCTTAGTGACAGACACAACATGACATGGACTTGTTCATGTTACATTTGAATTTGAATCAACCCACCTGATTTAATGAGAATGACAGACGAACACTAACGTGGATTTGTAGTTATGTTTGGTGAGGTCGGACTGACTAGACTATTCTATTCACGCACTACTCGCCCACTATGCTAATGAGTCAGTTGGAGGTCACGCCCACTATGCTATTGAGTCAGTTGGAGGTCACGCCCACTATGCTAATGAGTCAGTTGGAGGTCACGCCCACTATGCTAATGAGTCAGTTGGAGGTCACAAGATGCGGTGCAAACAAAGTGCTTCTTTCTACATTAATTCATGTCCGTATGTGTAGAGCTGAGAAAATCCCATAAAATTACAAAACATATTTCCGATTAAAAATTAACATTTGTCTAGAAGTCAAGGTATGGCGAATGCCATAGCTTGCCCTACCCAAACGACGCCCCTGGTGTGTGTGTGTGTGTGTGTGTGTGTGTGTGTGTGTGTGGGTGTGTGTGTGTGTGTGTCAGACCCTGATCTGCTATCCTGTATGTCTATGGTGACTGGTGTGTGTGTGTGTATGTGTGTGTGTGTGTGTGTGTGTGTGTGTGTGTGTGTGTGTGTGTAGCAGACAGACGTACCCAGGGTGCGGGTGGCCAGGGCGTGGAAGCCCAGGGCCAGGGACTTCAGCTGGGGCTTCATACACCTGTGAGGAGGGGGTCACCTGATTACACACTGGCAGACTGGTCTGTCTATCTATCTATCTATCTATCTATCTATCTATCTATCTATCTATCTATCTATCTATCTGTCTGTCTGTCTGTCTGTCTGTCTGTCTGTCTATCTCTCTATCTATGATGCTGTATAAAAGAGCTTCTACAGAAACCTAGAGCTTCTACTGAAATGTAGAACTTCTCGAGAAACCTAGGGGCGAATAAACTAAAGCGGAATTGCGGCCGTTAATTGCACCATTATATTGCGTGTCAGTTGCTCCAGCTATGTGCTCCGTTGTAAAAACCTATTCACTAGAAACACCATTCAAATAAAAAAAATATTGTGTATGTTTTTTTTATTTTAAATTTATACCTATATCGGCCGCCAGCCGTTCAATGAACGGCTATAGGGAATGCGCAGTTTCGCGTATAGCCTATTATATGCACAGTTTCGCGCTATGTAGGCTATTATAAATTATAAATATTATACTCGCTGGGGACTGGTGGAGAGACGCATAGTCTACAGAGCCTCCCCAGACGCGACTTCATCCTCCAGTTGGCTGAAGAGCTCTGCGCGCTCTGGCGTCCAAACAGCAAGAACAGAACTGTCTACCAGTGCACAAAGTGCACCAAAGCTGTCTGTGGCAGTTGCACTGCCAAGGTGCAGAGTGTGTATTGGAGTTGCCGCCTCAACCGCGCGTAAGAGCAGAGCGCATCAACTCGTGTATAGCCTACAACTATTACCCCATAGCTAATAAAACGGCTTATTGTTTTATTCATATATCAACTAGATAATTAAATAATTATACATTTTATTAGATAATTATTTAACATCGAAGTTCTATGCTGCATCTGTAATCACAAGACGTATAGGCCTAGCCTACGTAAAAAGCGATGCATTCTCATATATTAACTTAGATAATTATTAATTAGATAATTATAATGTACCTACGTTCTATGCTGCATCTGTACAGTGGGATACTGTTTTATTTGGATCCTTGGCCAAAATGCTGTTCTTGTAGCCGTTTCATAGATTTTTTTTCCTTTTGTGAAGTGTAGGCTATACTATTTTTGTTAAAGTGCGAAGATAACATTTTGTTGTGTTATTTTATTGCCATAGTCATTTTGTGAGTAGTATGAAAGGACAACATTAAGCCTTGAGTTGTACAGTACAATCCTAAGACCGTATACCGTAAAAAACTGTGTTCTTACGGTACGTCCATTGAACGGCTACTGGCCGATAAAGGTATATAGTGAGCCGCAGTGGTACGCTATGACGGCAACGCAGTTAACACCGTATTTCACCCTTTGCGAGGTCTTTGTGAATAGCAAAGGTTATTTTTGACTTATTTGCACAGGTTTTGCGTCAGGAAAAGCTGCGCAATCCTTTAGTGAATTCGCCCCCTAGACTTCTAGAGAAACCTACAGCTTCTAGAGAAACCTAGATCTTCTAGAGAAACCTAGATCTTCTAGAGAAACCTAGAGCTTCTCGCGCTTCTAGAGAAACCTAGCGCTTCTAGAGAAACCTAGATCTTCTAGAGAAACCTAGAGCTTCTCGCGCTTCTAGAGAAACCTACCGCTTCTAGAGAAACCTAGCACTTCTAGAGAAACCTACCGCTTCTAGAGAAACCTACCGCTTCTAGAGAAACCTAACGCTTCTAGAGAAACCTCCCGCTTCTAGAGAAACCTAGCGCTTCTAGAGAAACCTAACGCTTCTAGAGAAACCTAACGCTTCTAGAGAAACCTAACGCTTCTAGAGAAACCTAGCGCTTCTAGAGAAACCTAGTGCTTCTAGAGAAACCTAGCGCTTCTAGAGAAACCTAGTGCTTCTAGAGAAACCTAGCGCTTCTAGAGAAACATAGAACTTCAAGCTTCTACAGCTCTGATGAGCAGCACAGTCCTGACCTGATGAGCAGCATGTATCCGTGTGTGTGTGTGTGTGTGTGTGAGAGAGAGAGTGTGTGTGTGTGTGAGAGAGTGTGTGTGACCTGATCAGCAGCATGTATCCGGGCGTTCCCCCCAGGGAGATGATGAAGGAAGTGATGACAGAGAGAGCCAGGAAGTAGGGGAAGATGCGCTCACAGTCGTCTCTGAGGGGACAGTGTCCCACCGTGGCACTCAAGTTTCCCCTGGCAACACCAAAGTAACCCCCGGCGACCTGCCCTGACATAGCCAGGCAGCTACAGTTGGAGAAAACCTGAAGAACACATACATACATACATACATACATACATACATACATACATACATACATACATACATACATACATACATACATACATACATACATACATACATACATACATACATACATACATACATGTGTTATATATATATATATATGTATTAGGGTGTGTATGTGTATAGATATAGAGTAGGAATATTTCTGTGATTCCACTGTTGCTTTGGCAACATGCTCTTGTCACAATTGAATTGAATTGAACTGAATTGACACAGAGAGACAGAGTGAGACAGAGACACAGGGACAGAGACAAATAGACAGAGATGTGTGTGTGTGTGTGCGTGTGTGTGTGTGTCTATGTGTGTGTGTGTGTGTGTGCGTGCGTGTCTGTGTGTGTGTGTCTGTGTGTTGGTGTGTGTCTGTGTGTTGGTGTGTGTCTGTGTGTGTATGTGTCTGTGTGTGTGTGTGTGTGTGTCTGTGTGTGTGTGTGTGTGTGTGTGTGTGTGTGTGCTCACCGTATTCTTGCCAGACCCGGTGGAGCTCCTGCAGCCCGCCAGGCAGGGAGAGACGTAGGTGATACCGTTCTCTCCACACACCGGGTCCCAGTCTCTCCCAGAACACACACACTCAGAGTTACAGCTGGAGAACACAGACCGCTGCGTGTAGGACACCCCCTCCATCCTGAGAGAGGGGGGGACACAGGGGGTAGAGGGGTGGTGTGTGTGTGTGTGTGTGTGTGTGTGTGTGTGTGTGTGTGAGCATGTATTTATGAGTGCGTGTGTGTGTGTGTGTGTGTGTGTGTGAGCATGTATTTATGAGTGCGTGTGTGTGTGTGTGTGTGTGTGTGTGTGTGTGTGTGTGTGTGAGCATGTATTTATGAGTGTGTGTGTGTGTGTGTGTGTGTGTGTGTGTGTGTGTGTGTGTGTGTGTGAGCATGTATTTATGAGTGTGTGTGTGTGTGTGTGTGTGTGTGTGTGTGTATATGTGTGTGTGTGTGCGTGGGTCTCACCTATCATAGGCCAGCGTCACCCCGGCCACCTTGGCGTTCTCACAGCTCATGGCAAAGAAGAAGAGAGACAGGAAGTATCCAAGCAGAGACGTGCCAAATGCAAACTTGGCAGCTCCCATGATGCTTAGCTTCATCTTCTTCATGAGGAGACCCCCAGAGAACATCCCCAGGGCCACCGCAGGGATGTTGATGACCCCTGAACACACACACACACACACACACAACAGGATCGTTGGTTTCATCACCACAGGGATGATAATGTCTGTAATTAGCAGTTTTAGCGACCCTGGGAGAAATCTGCTGCACAAGCCCAGCCCTGGAGCACAGCAGAGTACCACAGCCTTGGAGCACAGCAGAGTACCACAGCCCTGGAGCACAGCAGAGTACCACAGCCCTGGAGCACAGCAGAGTACCACAGCCCTGGAGCACAGCAGAGTACCACAGCCCTGGAGCACAGCAGAGTACCACAGCCCTGGAGCACAGCAGAGTACCACAGCCCTGGAGCACAGCAGAGTACCACAGCCCTGGAACACAGCAGAGTACCACAGCCCTGCTTCCTCCTGTCTCTCTGTAGCTCTCACAATGATTCACGCTGTATCTCTGTACCACAGCACAGCCAGACTAGCCCCCCACAGAGACCCATGCCTTTGATCTCTGGAGACTACAGCCCAAGCACCTGTATCTCTGAGCCCCTCACAGTCCAGTCAGACCACCCCCCTACCTCCGCCTTGGATCTCTGAAAGTACCTACAACCCAACCACCCTTCCAACGGCCGGAGCTGCTACCCCTCCACTGAGCTGAACATCAGTCGGGCAAACATCATGATTAATCTGTCCATCTCATCAGCTAGGCTCCATAGGGCATTCTCATTCACACTGTCATGGTCAATCTGCCTAGCATAGTCCTAGCTCTGCCTAGCGTAGTCCTAGCCCTGCCTACTGTAGTCCATCCCTGCCTAGCATAGTCCTAGCCCTGCCTAGTGTAGTCCATCCCTGCCTAGCATAGTCCTAGCCCTGCCTAGTGTAGTCCATCACTGCCTAGCATACTGTAGTCCTAGCCCTGCCTTGCATAGTCCATCCCTGCCTAGCATAGTCCTAGCCCTGCATAGTGTAGTCCATCCCTGCCTAGGTTAGTCCTAGCCCTGCCTTGCGTAGTCCATCCCTACCTAGGTTAGTTCAGCCTAGCAATGCCCTAACCTCTCCTTTGCTAGCCAAGCCTAGCTCTAGTCCAGTAGCCTTGCCCTTGCGTAGCCTAGCCTAGGCTAACATAAGCCTCGGGGGAGAGCCTGGTTTCTATTCACGGTTTCCGGTTCTGAGGCGCTGGGATCCTGTCACATGAACGCTGAATCGAGCAGCCTGGTCTCGCCAGTCACTATGAATTAGAATAAAACATGGACAGACCAAACAAATTGCCTATTCCAGAAGAAGTTCTTGCCGCATCGCATCGTAGGTTTATGGGTAGGCCTATTTTTGGACAGTATCCGCTTAGACCGGAGACCACAACTGCAAAGCAAACAGGCCCCAGGCTAAAGCCAGCGTAGCGTTAGTGTACCCATCAGGAAGTTGGCCTTGGAGGCAGACTGCCCGTAGTGCTGCTCCATGTACTTGGGCTTGTAGGTCACCATGCCGATGAGGGAGTTGAGCTGGATGATGGTGATACACAGGTAGATGAAGTAAACGGGGTTTCCCAGCAGAGACTTCAGGGTTGGGATGAAGTCTGGAGAGGAGAGGAGTTACAATACTGGATTAAGAAAACAGCCCCAGTCTAGAGTTCAAACAGGCAGAAGTATGTTAAAGACATCTAGAGATGAGATCATACAGGATACACATTCAAGGTTCAAGATTAGTTTATTGCCATGTATGTGGTTTACACAGAATGGAGTGTGGTGAAAGTATATAAGTACAGTGTGTGTGCAGAGTGTAGTGTGATGTTTTATTTATACAATGTGTCTGTCGCTGTGAGTGTATGTAGTACAATCAGCGGATAGGACAAAGATGAACCTATGTTTGTTTGAGTTGGACTTTTCACCACTATCCCATATGTTAGGGTGCTAACGCAGGCCTCCACCATCTGCAGGCCATGACCAAGGACTTGGAGTTGACGCCAAGTGATGTTGCCAACTGCTGGGACCTTTGTGTGAGGTGTAGTATGACTCAGTAAGAGCACAATACACACACGCACGCACACACACACGCGCACACACACACAGGCACACGCACACACACACACGCACACACACGCACACACGCACACGCACAGGCACACACACGCACATGCACACGCACAGGCACACGCACACACGCACACGCACAGGCACACACACGCACACACGCACATGCACACGCACAGGCACACGCACACACACACACACACACACACACACAGGCACGTACTTCCTGTCGTCCACCCACCTTTGGCCATCTCCAGGAAGCTGGCGGGCTCGTCGGCCTGGTACTTGTGCTGCAGGAGAGGGGGGTCTCTGATGAAGCCGGCCCGCCCCAGGGTGCAGTGGGCGGGGCAGCCGTCCTCCCCAGGCAGGGCCCGGGGGAGGAACCAGAAGGGGATGGCAGACAGGAGAGTGATGGCGCCGGCGATGAGGTAACCCAGCCACCAGGCGCCAACCCAGCGCGCGTCACTGGGGGTGATGGTGATGGTGTCTGGAGGGGGAGGGGTCAGGGAGGGGGCGGGGAACACGGGTTGAGAGGAGAGGCTGTGGGGAACCTCAAGGGAACGGCTGGACCCACTAGTGGAACCAGTCTGGTTCTGCCCTGCTCACAGAACACAGCTCCCACTGGACTGAGGTCATGTCCAGAACCTATTGGATCAAAGGGGAGTGTTTGGACTGGGCCTGGATTTGGAAAAGGTTGTATTCGTAACGCTAAGTGAATCTGGTGTCTAAATGTGTCTAAATCACAACACTACTTGACAATGCACAGAACACTTAATAAATCCCAGTAAATCAATGCTGCACATTCACTCTGTGTGCACTGTGTGTAAGGTACATACAGACAGACAGACAGACAGACAGACAGACAGACAGACAGACAGACAGACAGACAGACAGACAGACAGACATGGATACAGACAGACAGACAGACAGACAGACAGACAGACAGACAGACATACATACATACATACATACATACATACATACATACATACATACATACATACAGACATGCATAGATACATACATACACATTTCTGAGTCACACTCTTGTGATTATTTCATTATAGATGGCTTTAATAGACTACTACTGAATATGCCAAAGCCCCAGTCAAAGCAGTTCTCAACCTTTCATTTAAACTTGTGTAGTCTCTCCAAAAATTATGATCTACTTTATCATTTCCTGTCCTCATTAAATCATGAATTTTCAGTTTTGGCCTTCACTGAAACTTGTCCACATCTGACATTTGACATACCAAACTATCATGCCCTACATCATTGTAGAACAGGAAGAAGTGGTGGAGGTGTTACTACTGTATATAACTACACCATGAATTTCAATTCGAACAGAGGGATGATCTTATTCTAAATTCTGAGGGGCGAATTCACTAAAGGATTGCGCAGCTTTTCCTGACGCAAAACCTGTGCAAATAAGTCAAAAATAAACTTTGCTATTCACAAATCCCTCGCAAAGGGTGAAATAGCCTACGTGTTAACTGCGTTGCCTTCGTCATAGTGTTTCTCTGCGCCGGTGTTATTAGCGGATATTTTAATATGGTAATATTGGCGGAGAATGTTCCCCTTTCTATGCAAATGAACATTATTGCAAAATCCGCCCAATTCACAAAGATCAGCGCCAATTGCTTCACGCAGTTAAAGTGGCACTAAAATTAAAAAAGCATTCTGTCCCATTTTGGTTCACATAATTGGTCATAGTGTTCACATATTCAACGATGTATGCCAAAAAACGTACAAAATTCTACATTTGTTGTAATCTTATATCAAAGTATATAATTTCTTACTTCCTGGAAAACGGTATGTCACGTGCAATTACGACAACAGGTACCTTAGATTTTAGGCCAATAATCTCACGACATCCACCCGTCAATCAACGCTATCCTTCTATCAAATCTGTCTTAAGTATTTAAAACCCGTCCACTTGTCAATGTTCCAATCAAATTCCTCTAAACATCATGTCCCACCCTCATAGCTTGTTTGCGTCGGAAATACGTCAAACTACTGAAGTTAGATGATCTCAAACGTCCGTTTCAGTACGACTTTAAAGTGAAATTCATTCCGATTTCAGAGACGTGGTGGTATTTAATCGCAAGGGGTGTGTCATGGTCAGCCTTTCTGCTGATCATGGCAGCAGTGATTGTTGCGAGGCGAAGGCATCACAATGCCAGCCATGTTGTTCGTGAGAGAATATTTAGAAGAAGAATGTCACTTTTTGATTCAACACTAGAACCACTGTGTTTTCCCCTGGCCAGTAAGCAAACACAAAAAGTCAGAACATTCAGTAAACCCTGGTTCACTCCATGACTACACACGTCATTACTAGCTATGAACACCAATATGGATTAAGAAAAAATTATTCTACAGAAATGGCTTTACTTCAGTTAATTGACAAAATTCATACTGCCTTAAATAACAATGAATATGCCTTAGGAATATTTCTTGATTTATCCAAAGCTTTTGACACAGTTAATTATGACATCTTACTCCAAAAGCTGTTACACTATGTTTTTTCTGGAATTACCTATAAATGGCTGCACAATTATATTCAAAATCGACAACGTTTGTCAACATTATCGGATGTTCATCAGAATATGCCACCTTAACCTGTGGGGTCCCACAGGAATAAATGCTAGGACCTCTCCTATTTCTTATTTATATAAATGACTTGTCTGCAGTTATGTCCTCTTTATTTCCTTTACTTTCTGCAGATGATACAAATGTATTCTTCTTGCATAGTGATCTCTCTGTACTTATGGTCAAAGCTAATTGTGACTTAGAAAATATTTCTAAATGGTTCAAATTAAACAAATTATCTCTACGTTTTATCACGTTTAGATAAGAAATAAAACATACTGTAAATCTGATATTTGCTTATTTATTGGGAAAATCTAATTACCTAGGTCTCATCAACAAGTTTTCTCGGAGTCTTGATTGATGAATGTTTAAGCTGGAAGAGTCATATTCATCTTGTACGTAACAAAATATCAAAAGTCCATTGGCATAATTTGTAAATTCCGAAGTTTGGTTCATCAGAAGTATCTATTAACTCTTTACTATAGTTTAATTTACCCGTACCTCACATATTGCAATATCATCTGGGGAGCTACTTATCCTAGACACCTACATAAGCTTCATATATTGCAAAAAATATTTCGTAGAATTACATTAAGTGATTGGACTGATCATTCAGCTCCTCTTTTTAAACAGTTAAATATCATATCTTTAATTTAAATAAATACTTAACTTTTATTTGTATTTTCAAAGTATTGTTTGAGCCTGTACTCATCCCCTTGCCTTGTAAAGCCTTCTTTCAGTTTAATAGTGATGTTCCCAGCTTCAATACGAGACATACCAAGTGGTTACGCCTGCCATTATACCGCACTAGGCTCTGCCAGTTTTGTATTAGATTCAGGGGGCTCAGTTATGAAACAATATTAATCATATTGTATCTCAGTCAATTTCTGTCAATAATTTTAAACACAAACTGAGAATTTATCTGATGAGCCAAACGTAATTTAATCAAACCAACCTGATGTTTGTGTACTGTATCTCTGATTAACATGCTTCACTAGCTTGTGCACACTCACTTGCCCGCCACCACACACATGGTACACACATACATACTCTATCACACACAGCACACACACCTTTTAATGTCTTTTCTTTTTCTGTTTTACTTTATTTATTTATATATTTTTGTGCTGTTTTATTTTCAGTCATTTATTTGACTAATTATATACCAATGATTTAGAGGTGACATCGATTTGATAAGCCCTCTGTTTTGTTTTTTTAGATGTTTTTTAAAGTAAAGATCTCTTTACTTTCTGTTGTTATTCTTCTTCTCTGTTATACAAAATTGCAAATAAATAAATCTAATCTAAATCATGCATAGATACATACAGGTGCATTCCAAAAAATTTGAATATTGTGAAAAAGTCCATTATTAAAGTGAAACTTTCATGTATTCTAGATCCAATACACAAAGTGAAATATTTCAAGCCTTTTTTGTTTTAATCTTAATATTGTACAGTATGTTCAGTATGTTCATTTATACACTCAATACTTGTTGGGGGCTCCTTTTGCACAAATGACTGCATCAACGTGGAGTGTGGCATGGAGGCAATCAGCCTTGGAATATTTCACTACATATGAATATTTGGAATGAACATTACACAATTTTCTAATTTTCTGAGATGCACCTGTACATACGTACATACATACATACACACACACACTAAAACACACACACACACACACACACACACACACACACACACACACACACACACAAATACATGCAATTTAAAAAGTAGTGCTCCATCAAATCCTAATGTAATCCCTGTACACAGTCTACATGTTCTATAACCCCTGTACACAGCCTACATGTTCTATAACCCCTGTACACAGCCTACATGTTCTATAACCCCTGTACACAGCCTACATGTTCTATAACCCCTGTACACAGACATGTTCTATAGCCCCTGTACACAGCCTACATGTTCTATAACCCCTGTACACAGACATGTTCTATAATCCCTATACACAGACATGTTCTATAGCCCCTGTATACAGACATGTTCTATAATCCCTGTACACAGACATGTTCTATAGCCCCTGTATACAGACATGTTCTATAATCCCTGTACACAGACATGTTCTATAGCCCCTGTACACAGTCTACATGTTCTATAAACCCTGTACACAGACATGTTCTATAGCCCCTGTACACAGACATGTTCTATAGCCTCTGTACACAGCCTACATGTTCTATAGCCCCTGTATACAGACATGTTCTATAGCCCCTGTATATATACATGTTCTATAGCCCCTGTATACAGACTACATGTTCTATAGCCTCTGTATACAGACATGTTCTATAGCCCCTGTATACAGCCTACATGTTCTATAGCCCCTGTATACAGCCTACATGTTCTATAGCTCCTGTATACAGACATGTTCTATAGCCCCTGTATATAGACTACATGTTCTATAGCCCCTGTATACAGCCTACATGTTCTATAGCCCCTGTTTATAGACTTCATGTTCTATTGCCCCTGTATACAGACTACATGTTCTATAGCCCCTGTATATAGACTACATGTTCTATTGCCCCTGTATATAGACTATATGTTCTATAGTCTTGCTGTCCTCTCCCAGCTGAAGCATCCCAGCCCTACGTCTAGTTTGGTTTATTCAATGAGAAACCTGGCTTCAGAATAAATGCTCTAAACACGTTAACAGCCAACATGAGAACACAGAGCACTCACAGCCAATCAGAACACAGAGCACTAACAGCCTGTTAGAACAATCATCCTGGTAGTCAGAACAGACCAACAACGCACTGCACTCCATGAACCCTGCTGAACCTGGTCACCTTGGTAGAGCTCAATCTCAAAATGTTCTGCACTGCTTTGCTATGGTTTCCAGGTTGAAGTGAAGTGAAACGGTGAACAACGGGTTTTGAGGTAGGTTGTCTCTTGTTTGGTGGGTGTGTCAGTGTTACCCAATCAGCAGACTGATATATAAACCCCGCCCTATCTTCTCAGCTGCCATAGGTGCATCACTTACATAACACACATGGTGTTCAACGCACCACCGTTTCCATTTCAAGAACCGTTTTGAACCGTTTTGTCGTTGTGGGCGGAACCAAACCCTGGTCTGTCTAGGAACCCAGGTGAATGACCCAGTCACGGCACACATGCCCAGACGAGCTCAGTGCCAGTTGTGCATGTGTCTAACTTACCCATGTTGACAAATCCAATGTCCACATAGATCTTGGCACACAGAGACCCCAGCAGGTAGCCGAACACCGGACCGATGACCGATATGGTCTGCACGCAGCCTGGGGGGTATGGAACACACACACACGCATCCACACACATCGGCACACACACACACACACACACACAGACACACAGGCACACACACACACACACACACACAGACACACAGGCACATACATGCACACACACATACACACACACACACACACACACACACACACACACAAGACATTTGATTCACTAGCACGATCACCTAAAACACAGATGTCAGAGTTCTGACTGACCCTGGTCTGTTCTTGGGGTTCTGGTCTGGTCTGGTCTGGTCTGGTCTGGTCTGGTCTGGTCTGGTCTGGTCAGTCAGGGGTTCTGGTCTGGTCTAGGGGCTATAACCTTGGTGAGGAGGAAGTTCTAACCCTGGTCTGGAGGTTCTGATGCTGGTGAGGAGGTTCTAACCCTGGTCTGGAGGTTTTAAGCCTGGTGAAGATGTTCTGATCCTGGTTGAGGAGGTTCTAACCCTGGTGAAGAGGTTCTGACCCTGGTTGAGGAGGTTCTAATCCTGGTGAGGAGGTTCAGACCCTGGTGAGCAGGTTCTAACCCTGGTGAGGAGGTTCTGATCCTGGTGAGGTGGTTCTGATCCTGGTGAGGAGGTTATGGCCCTGGTGAGGAGGTTCTAACCCTGGTGAGGAGGTTCTGGCCCTGGTGAGCAGGTTCTGACCCCGGTGAAGAGGTTCTGACCCTTGTGAAGAGGTTCTGGCCCTGGTGAGGAGGTTCTGCCCCTGGTGAGGAGGTTCTGGCCCTGGTGAGGGGGTTCTAACCCTGGTGAGGAGGTTCTGACCCTGGTGAGGAGGTTCTAACCCTGGTGAGGAGGTTCTGACCCTGACTGCTGGTCTCTTACCCACATACAGCGCAGCGTTCTCCTCGCGGGCGAAGTCGTCGATGTAGGAGATGCCCAGTGGCTGGACGGGTGTCTCCCCGATGCCCCGCAGGACGTTGCCCAGGAACACGTAGATCCACATGGACAGGCTGGACTCCCCCTCACAGCCTGCTGGAGCCAGCGGGGGACACAACACTCATGGGAATGGTCAACTGTTTTCTTTGAATGAGTATGTCTTTGTGTGCACGTACTGTAGAGTATGTGTGAGTGTGAGTGTGTGTGTGTGTGTGTATGTGTGTGTGTGTGAGTGTGTATGTGCATGCATGTGTATGCGTGTGTTTGTGTGTGTATGTGTGTGTGCATGCGTGTGTGTGTGTGTGTATGTGTGCGTGTGTGTGTGTTGTGTACACACCCATGCCTGTGTTGGGGACCTTGGCCATGCTGTCTGGGAGCAGGTGGGAGGCTGAACTGCCTGCACACGGAGAGGGGCTGCTGGTGGAGTTCAGAGACGACCTGACAGACGTTTCAAATTTATATCTGCGGACGAAAACAACCACAATGCCTTTTTTAGTTTACCAAGGAGAGTGGAGGGGGCTGCAGCTACACACATACACACACACTCCAACAAGATACACACTCCAACAAGATACACACTCCAACAAGATACACACTCCCACAAGAAACACACTCCAACAAGATACACACTCCAACAAGATACACACTCCCACAAGATACACACTCCCACAAGAAGCACACTCCAAAAAGATACACACTCCAACAAGATACACTCTCCAACAAGATACACACACCAACAAGATACACACTCCAACAAGATACACACACCAACAAGATACACACACCAACAAGATACACACTCCAACAAGATACACACTCCAACAAGAAACACACTCCAACAAGATACACACACCAACAAGATACACACACCAACAAGATACACACACCAACAAGATACACACTCCAACAAGATACACACACCAACAAGATACACACACCAACAAGATACACACTCCAACAAGATACACACACCAACAAGATACACACTCCAACAAGATACACACTCCAACAAGATACACACACCAACAAGATACACACTCCAACAAGATACACACTCCAACAAGATACACACACCAACAAGATACACACACCACAAAATGTATCTTTCTCAATCTGTTGCTAAAACATCAACACTTATAGAGAAACAAAGTTGCTTTGATTCTCATTGGTTTAGCCCCCTGTTTGCAAACATCTTTGGTTGTCTAGGCTCTAGGCACAGGGATGTCCTGTCTGACTCCTCTCTCACTAGAGACTCAGGGATGTCCTGTCTGACTCCTCTCTCACTAGAGACTCAGGGATGTCCTGTCTGACTCCTCTCTCACTAGAGACTCAGGGATGTCCTGTCTGACTCCTCTCTCACTAGAGACTCAGGGATGTCCTGTCTGACTCCTCTCTCACTAGAGACTCAGGGATGTCCTGTCTGACTCCTCTCTCACTAGAGACTCAGGGATGTCCTGTCTGACTCCTCTCTCACTAGAGACTCAGGGATGGTGTGTGTGACTCCTCTCTCACTAGAGACTCAGGGATGTCCTGTCTGACTCCTCTCTCAGTAGAGACTCAGGGATGTCCTGTCTGACTCCTCTCTCACTAGAGACTCAGGGATGTCCTGTCTGACTCCTCTCTCAGTAGAGACTCAGGGATGTCCTGTCTGACTCCTCTCTCACTAGAGACTCAGGGATGTCCTGTCTGACTCCTCTCTCACTAGAGACTCAGGGATGTCCTGTCTGACTCCTCTCTCACTAGAGACTCAGGGATGGTGTGTGTGTCTCCTCTCTCACTAGAGACTCAGGGATGTCCTGTCTGACTCCTCTCTCACTAGAGACTCAGGGATGTCCTGTCTGACTCCTCTCTCACTAGAGACTCAGGGATGGTGTCTGACTCCTCTCTCACTAGAGACTCAGGGATGTCCTGTCTGACTCCTCTCTCACTAGAGACTCAGGGATGTCCTGTCTGACTCCTCTCTCACTAGAGACTCAGGGATGTCCTGTCTGACTCCTCTCTCACTAGAGACTCAGGGATGGTGTCTGACTCCTCTCTCACTAGAGACTCAGGGATGTCCTGTCTGACTCCTCTCTCACTAGAGACTCAGGGATGTCCTGTCTGACTCCTCTCTCACTAGAGACTCAGGGATGTCCTGTCTGACTCCTCTCTCACTAGAGACTCAGGGATGTCCTGTCTGACTCCTCTCTCACTAGAGACTCAGGGATGGTGTCTGACTCCTCTCTCACTAGAGACTCAGGGATGTCCTGTCTGACTCCTCTCTCACTAGAGACTCAGGGATGTCCTGTCTGACTCCTCTCTCACTAGAGACTCAGGGATGGTGTGTGTGACTCCTCTCTCACTAGAGACTCAGGGATGTGCTGTCTGACTCCTCTCTCACTAGAGACTCAGGGATGGTGTGTGTGACTCCTCTCTCACTAGAGACTCAGGGATGGTGTCTAACTCCTCTCTCAGTAGAGACTCAGGGATGTCCTGTCTGACTCCTCTCTCACTAGAGACTCAGGGATGTCCTGTCTGACTCTTCTCTCACTAGAGACTCAGGGATGTCCTGTCTGACTCCTCTCTCAGTAGAGACTCAGGGATGGTGTGTGTGACTCCTCTCTCAGTAGAGACTCAGGGACTGTGAGTGTGTGTGTGTGTGTGTGTGTGTGTGTGTGTGTGCGTGTGTGTGAAAGGCCTGGTCTAGAGATGCTAACCTACTGTAGAGAGCTAACGATCTCCAACATCCTATTACGGTACATAATTATTAGTAACATAGCACAACGCCTGAGCTCCTTCAGACACGCACAATCACAGGATTTAACTGGACCTAACTGGAACCTTGTGATTCCTGAGTCTCTGTGGTCAGTTAGGAACAAACGCACACGCACGCACGCACACACACACACACAGACACACACACACACACACACATACACACACACACACACACACACACACACACACACACACACACACATACACACACAAACACACACACACACACACACTACTTGGGAGCAGTGGAACATATCTGTTGGTACAGTATGGTGCCCTTTAACCTTCTGTTGTGGGTTGTGTTGAGAACACCAGGTGTTCTGAATTGTCAACATTGTTCAACTGGACAGAATATGTTCTGAACTGTGCAAGGTGTAACTTCAGGGGTGAGACATGGAGGTATCCATGGCAGAACTGGAATCTAGCTATCTACCTAGAACAAAGAGACAAGATATTATTTTTGTCTATTTCGTATCCCTTCTGGCTCACCGTCCAATGATGAAGTGTGGCAGAGCGATGATGAACGTTCCCACTGACATCAGAATGCAGCCCATGGCGATGATCTTGGGTCGGTGAAGCTTTGCTCCGAAGTAGCTGACGAAGGCTATGACCAGCAGATTACCTGGGGGGAGGGCAGATAATATTGCAATTCCCCTACTTCCCAGCTACTTTTGTTACAGTCATCGAGGAACGACAATAAAGACCTTGTTGTTTTGTTGGTCCATTAAATCATCCGCTGACTGACTGACTGATTGACTGATTGACTGACTGGATGAATGTTGCTTTTCCTGCCAGACAGGATGGCCGTTCAATCCTCAGCCCTAGGCACAGAGCAGCTTGTACTGGGAAACAGCTGGTAGTTCACTGAACTGTGTGTGTATGTGCATGTGTGTGTTTGTGCGTGTGCGTACGTGTGCGAGCGTGTGTGTGTGTACGTGCGTGTGGTGGGGGGACTCTGGAACAACAGGTAGTACACCACTAATGTAAAAAAAAACTAAAAACTAACATTTCTGCTACAGTACACCGCCGTCTTTAGTCAGAATATACCCACGTCTTTAGTCAGAGTATACCTACGTCTTTAGTCAGAATATAGCCACTTCTTTAGTCAGAATATACCCACTTCTTTAGTCAGAATATACACACTTCTTTAGTCAGAATATACACACTTCTTTAGTCAGAATATACTCACTTATTTAGTCAGAATATACCCACTTCTTTAGTCAGAATATACACACTTCTTTAGTCAGAATATACCCACTGCTTTAGTCAGAATATACCCACTTCTTTAGTCAGAATATACACACTTCTTTAGTCAGAATATACCCACTTCTTTAGTCAGAATGTACCCACTTCTTTAGTCAGAATGTACCCACGTCTATAGTTAGAATATACCCACTTTTTAGTCAGAATGTACCCACTTCTTTAGTCAGAATATAGCCACTTCTTTAGTCAGAATATACCCACTTCTTTAGTCAGAATATAGCCACTTCTTTAGTCAGAATATACCCACTTCTTTAGTCAGAATATAGCCACTTCTTTAGTCATAATATAGCCACTTCTTTAGTCAGAATGTACCCACTTCTTTAGTCAGAATGTACCCACGTCTCTAGTTAGAATATCAGGGACGTGCACAGATAGACATGAGGTGGTGCTAGAGCACCTGCCCTTTGCCCTCTGGACAAGGCAAGTGCCCTTTTGAAAGTTACTTTTTTTTTTCTTTAACAGTGTAGGCCTACTGTAGCCTATGTGGCCCATGGTGACAATGATCGATTCTCGATTAAAAGCGTGTAATAATAATGCCCCAAAATGCGTTGTAATAATGCCCCTCCCCTCCCTCTCTTCCGTTGTCAATGGTAAACGCGAAAAGCGGACACAAACGGAGGCGCGCTACTCCTCCACTGCCCGTTCAGTCTCATACAGCGCCAACCAGCTGAGCATAAATTAGCCGACTGCCCACCTGCTTAACAAGCTAGACGCTAGGATTTAAATGGATTTAACGTAATGATGACTACCACACGACCAATGTCGGTCGAATTTGTTGTTGGTACAGCTTGTGAAGCTATCAGTATACTTAAGCTCACTCAACAATCAAAATCCAAATGATCTGTCAGTACAACCCCCACCCCCCTGTCAACATCTCGCCGCGCAAGGTGCCCTAATTTTTCACTGAGCACCTGCCCCCAAAAATGTCTGTGCACGCCACTGTAGAATATACACACTTTTAAGTCAGAATATACCCACTTCTTTTGTCAGAATATACCCACTTCTTTAGTCAGAATATACCTACTTCTTTAGTCAGAATATACCCACTTCTTTAGTCAGAATATACCTACTTCTTTAGTCAGAATATACCCACTTCTTTAGTCAGAGTATACCCACTTCTTTAGTCACCACTACACCAGAGACCAGAGATACTCACACATCTACACTGTGGTAGAGAGGAGTCTGAGAGAGAAAGAGACCAGAGATAGAGAGAAAGACAGAGGGAGCTGAGTAAGAGAGAGATACAGTGTGTATTACAGTACCTCTAGCCCACTTGTTTTGATATCTGATCTCTGAGGTGTGTGTGAGCGCTGCTGACCGCCCCCCCCCCCCCCCTCGCTAACCAGGCTCTCGCCATGTTACCATGGAACTCTCCTATGGAAACGTCTGGTTGCCTAGGCCACAAGAGCTGGTGGTGTGCTGGGTGGGAGAGAGGGAAGGAGGGAGAGAGACAGCGAGAAGGAGAGAAGTAAGGGGGAGAGAGGGAAGGTAGGGAGAGAGAAGCTGGAGGGGGGGAGAAGGAGGGAGGGAGAGAGAAAGAGAGAGCAGGAGGGAGAGAGGGAATAAGGAGGGAGAGAGAGAGGACAGAGAGAAGGAAGGAGAGAGATAAGGTAGGGAGAGAGAGAGAGAGAGGAAGAGACTCCCAGATGTCTCATCTTCCTTCCCTCCTAACCCCTGACCTGCACTGCAGTCACTGTTCAGTACTGTGGAAGGGAGCCACTCCACCCTCCCAGCCTCATCCACAGCCTCATCCACATCTTCTAGGTCTACGAGATCCTTACCCACCCTTAACTACCAGATCCGTACCTACCAGATCCTAGATCTACCATATCCTAGCTCTACCAGATCCGTACCTACCAGATCCTAGATCTACCATATCCTAGCTCTACCAGATCCGTACCTACCAGATCCTAGATCTACCATATCCTAGCTCTACCAGATCCGTACCTACCAGATCCTAGATCTACCAGATCCTAGCTCTACCAGATCCGTACCTACCAGATCCTAGATCTACCATATCCTAGCTCTACCAGATCCTAGATCTACAATATCCTAGCTCTACCAGATCCTTACCTACCAGATCCTAGCTTTAACAGATCCTAGCTCTACCAGATCCTAGATCTACCAGATCTTAGCTCTACCAGATCCTAACCTACCAGATCCTCACCCACCATAACCCTACTAGACCCTTAATTAACAGATCCTAGATCTACCAGATCCTAGCTCTACCAGATCCTAGCTCTACCAGATCCTTACCTACCAGATCCTAGCTTTAACAGATCCTAGCTCTACCAGATCCTAGCTCTACCAGATCCTAGCTTTAACAGATCCTAGCTCTACCAGATCCTAGATCTACCATATCCTAGCTTTAACAGATCCTAGCTCTACCAGATCCTAGCTCTACCAGATCCTAGATCTACCAGATCCTAGCTTTAACAGATCCTAGCTCTACCAGATCCTAGCTCTACCAGATCCTAGCTTTAAAAGATCCTAGCTCTACCAGATCCTAGATCTACCAGATCTCAGCTCTACCAGATCCAATCCTACCAGATCCTCACCCACCATAACCCTACTAGACCCTTAACTAACAGATCTGTACCTACCGGATCCTAGCTCTACCAGATGGTTACCTACCAGATCCTAGATCTACCAGATCCTATATCTACCAGATCCTTACCTACCAGATCCTAGATCTACCAGATCATTATGTACCAGATCCTAGCTCTACCAGATGATTACCTACCAGATCCTATATCTACCAGATCCTTACCTACCAGATCCTAGATCTACCAGATCATTATGTACCAGATCCTAGCTCTACCAGATGATTACCTACCAGATCCTAGCTCTACCAGATCCTAGCTCTACCAGATCCTATATCTACCAGATCCTTACCTACCAGATCCTAGCTCTACCAGATGATTACCTACCAGATCCTATATCTACCAGATCCTTACCTACCAGATCCTAGATCTACCAGATCATTATGTACCAGATCCTAGCTCTACCAGATGATTACCTACCAGATCCTAGCTCTACCAGATCCTAGCTCTACCAGATCCTATATCTACCAGATCCTTACCTACCAGATCCTAGCTCTACCAGATGATTACCTACCAGATCCTAGCTCTACCAGATCCTAGATCTACCAGATCCTTACCTACCAGATCCTAGATCTACCAGATCCTAGCTCTACCAGATCCTAGATCTACCAGATCCTAGCTCTACCAGATCCTTACCTACCAGATCCTAGATCTACAAGATCCTTACCTAACATATCCTAGCTCTACCAGATCCTTACTTACCAGATCCTAGCTCTACCAGATCCTAGATCTACCAGAGCCTTACCAAACAGATCCTAGCTCTACCAGATCCTAGACCTACCAGAGCCTTACCAAACAGATCCTAGATCTATCAGATCCTAGCTCTAACAGATCCTTACCTATCTCGAAGCTGCCATCGATGACGCCAATGAGGTAGCTGGGAATATCGAAGCGTCTCTCCAGCTGGGTGATGGTGCTCTTCATGTAGCTACCAGACAGGGCCTTGGCAAAGTAGGCGAATGACAGGGCTCCCAGAAACTTCTGGAGAGAGGTGGTGAGGGGGGAGATAAAGGGGGAGGGAGAGAAAGAGAGAGGGGAAGAGAGGGGGAAGGGGGGAGATGGGAACAAGAGGTGGGAGGGAGAGAGAGTGAGGGGAGAGGAATAGAAAAGGTTGACAGGATTGTTTTCAGTTACATAAACACATGACGGGGTGTCTACGATCATGAACATACATCAAATAAACCTGTTCAGTGACCTCATTACAGAGTGAAAAGAGATCAGAAACACAGCTGATGTTCAGGTTCACATGTTCTGCTGCTAGCTGGTGTTCTCTCTCAAACACACACACACACACACTCTCTCTCTCTCTCTCACACACACACACTACTCCAGAGCAGCAGGAAGGAGAGGGGAGGGTGTGCGGGGAAGGAGAAGAGGAGGAGAGGAGAAGGGGAGGAAAGGAGAGGAGTGAAGAGGGGAGGAGAGGAGAGGAGAAGGGGAGGAGAGGAGAGGGGGAGGAGAAGGGAATGAAACACAGTGACATGGAGCCTGCAGAAACATTTCACTGTATACTGTACACTGTACTTTTACACGGGACAAATAAATCTGAATGTGAATGTCGACTGTGTGGCTGGTGACTCAGTGAGGCTGGCGGCGGAGCAAGGAGGTGCTCCCCTTCCCCCAGAGCACTAGACTGTCCCGAGGATAAGCTGTATCAGGAGCACCTCTCCTCCACTCACAGCAGCTCTCTGAAGGCATGCCAGATCCCTCACTGACCTCCTCCTCAAAGACCCAGCACTACCCTATAGAGCACTGACCTCCTCCTCCTCAAAGACCCAGCACTACCCTATAGAGCACTGACCTCCTCCTCCTCCTCAAAGACCCAGCACTACCCTATAGAGCACTGACCTCCTCCTCCTCCTCCTCAAAGACCCAGCACTACCCTATAGAGCACTGACTCCTCCTCCTCAAAGACCCAGCACTACCCTATAGAGCACTGACCTCCTCCTCAAAGACCCAGCACTACCCTATAGAGCACCGACCTCCTCCTCAAAGACCCAGCACTACCCTATAGAGCACTGACCTCCTCCTCAAAGACCCAGCACTACCCTACAGAGCACTGACCTCCTCCTCAAAGACCCAGCACTACCCTATAGAGCACCGACCTCCTCCTCAAAGACCCAGCACTACCCTATAGAGCACTGACCTCCTCCTCAAAGACCCAGCACTACCCTATAGAGCACCGACCTCCTCCTCAAAGACCCAGCTCTACCCTATAGAGCACTGACCTCCTCCTCCTCAAAGACCCAGCACTACCCTACAGAGCAATGACCTCCTCCTCCTCAAAGACCCAGCACTACCCTATAGAGCACTGACCTCCTCCTCCTCCTCCTCAAAGACCCAGCACTACCCTATAGAGCACTGACTCCTCCTCCTCAAAGACCCAGCACTACCCTATAGAGCACCGACCTCCTCCTCAAAGACCCAGCACTACCCTACAGAGCACTGACCTCCTCCTCAAAGACCCAGCACTACCCTATAGAGCACCGACCTCCTCCTCAAAGACCCAGCACTACCCTATAGAGCACTGACTCCTCAAAGACCCAGCACTACCCTATAGAGCACCGACCTCCTCCTCCTCCTCCTCAAAGACCCAGCACTACCCTACAGAGCACCGACCTCCTCCTCCTCCTCCTCAAAGACCCAGCACTACCCTACAGAGCACCGACCTCCTCCTCCTCCTCCTCAAAGACCCAGCACTACCCTACAGAGCACCGACCTCCTCCTCCTCAAAGACCCAGCACTACCCTATACAGCACTGACCTCCTCCTCATTATGTTAGCAACCCCTGTTGACACTTTTAAGAGGCAGCTCAAAATGTACTTTTATGACCTTGCTTTTAATTGATTTATTTTATCTATCTCTTTTCTCACTGTGTATTGTATTTTATTATACCATTGTATTTTATTTTACTTATTTTATGGTTTTCTATTTTTATTATGTATTAATTGATGTTTTGCTTTTAATGTCTCTTTTATAATGCATGCTACTCTTACTATTTCTCAATTGTAATTTATGTTTTTGTTCTTAATATCTCTTTTGTAAAGTACTTTGAACTGCATTTTATGTCACGAAAGGTGCTCTATAAATAAAGTGTTTTTTTTATTATTATTATTATTATTATTATTATCATCATCATCATCGTTATTATTATTATTATTATCAAAATCATCAAAGACCCAGCACTACCCTATAGAGCACTGACCTCCTCAAAGACCCAGCCTGCCTGCCTACCTGTCTGTCTGTCTGTCTTCCTGCCTGCCTACCTGTCTACCTGTCTGTCGCAGCACAACAATACACACTTATACAGATTACATGAAGAACAGAATAGGATGAACATGCAGCTGAAAAAAACATGTTAAAACACCTACTGCCTCTTTCTCTTTGTTTCCATTTGTCCTTGTGAAATTACAGTAGTCCTGACAATTAACCCTACCAATTAACCCTGACAATTAACCCTACCGATTAACCCAGCCAACCCTTGTTTACCAGACTCCTCCACTACCAGACCCTTCTTTACCAGACACCTCCATTAACCCAGACAACAGCTGACACTGGGCTGAATCCGCCTACATTCCGGCAGATCCGCATAGCCAGCACATCCACCCCTGGTCTGCCCCGCACCTCAGCGCCGATTCTTGGCCAGTTACGGGCCAAATCCGGTACGGATCCGTAAATCAGATTTGCGCTGGTATTGGCCTGTTGTGAAAATCAACACTGGGGCGGATCCGTTTGGCGATTTTGACAAATCCATCCCGGATCCGGCCCAGTTGGGACCAGACCCTCCTCCACCAGACCCTCCTCTACAACCTCCTCCTCTACTAGACCCTCCTCCCCCAGCTCCTCCTCCCCCAGCTCCTCCTCTACCAGACCCTCCTCCCCCAGCTCCTTCTCCCCCAGCTCCTCCTCCACCAGCTCCTCCTCTACCAGCTCCTCCTCCACCAGCTCCTCCTCTACCAGACCCTCCTCTACCAGACCCTCCTCCACCAGACCCTCCTCCCCCAGCTCCTCCTCTACCAGACCCTCCTCCCCCAGCTCCTCCTCCACCAGCTCCTCCTCTACCAGCTCCTCCTCTACTAGACCCTCCTTCACCAGCTCCTCCTCTACCAGCTCCTCCTCTACTAGACCCTCCTTCACCAGCTCCTCCTCTACCAGCTCCTCCTCCACCAGCTCCTCCTCTACCAGACCCTCCTCCACCAGACCCTCCTCCACCAGACCCTCCTCCCCCAGCTCCTTCTCCCCCAGCTCCTCCTCCACCAGCTCCTCCTCTACTAGACCCTCCTCTACCAGACCCTCCTCCACCAGACCCTCCTCCCCCAGCTCCTTCTCCCCCAGCTCCTCCTCCACCAGCTCCTCCTCTACTAGACCCTCCTCTACCAGACCCTCCTCCCCCAGCTCCTCCTCTACTAGACCCTCCTCCACCAGACCCTCCTCCCCCAGCTCCTTCTCCCCCAGCTCCTCCTCCACCAGCTCCTCCTCTACCAGCTCCTCCTCCCCCAGCTCCTCCTCTACTAGACCCTCCTCCCCCAGCTCCTCCTCCCCCAGCTCCTCCTCTACCAGACCCTCCTCCCCCAGCTCCTTCTCCCCCAGCTCCTCCTCCACCAGCTCCTCCTCTACCAGCTCCTCCTCTACCAGACCCTCCTCCACCAGACCCTCCTCCCCCAGCTCCTCCTCTACTAGACCCTCCTCCACCAGCTCCTCCTCTACCAGCTCCTCCTCCACCAGACCCTCCTCTACAACCTCCTCCTCTACTAGACCCTCCTCCCCCAGCTCCTCCTCCCCCAGCTCCTCCTCCACCAGACCCTCCTCTACAACCTCCTCCTCTACTAGACCCTCCTCCCCCAGCTCCTCCTCCCCCAGCTCCTTCTCCCCCAGCTCCTCCTCTACCAGCTCCTCCTCTACCAGACCCTCCTCCACCAGACCCTCCTCCCCCAGCTCCTCCTCTACCAGACCCTCCTCTACCAGACCCTCCTCCACCAGACCCTCCTCTACCAGCTCCTCCTCTACTAGACCCTCCTTCTCCAGCTCCTCCTCCACCAGATCCTCCTCTACTAGACCCTCCTCCACCAGCTCCTCCTCTACCAGACCCTCCTCCACCAGCTCCTCCTCTACCAGCTCCTCCTCCCCCAGCTCCTCCTTCTCCAGCTCCTCCTCCACCAGCTCCTCCTCTACTAGACCCTCCTCTACAACCTCCTCCTCCCCCAGCTCCTCCTCTACCAGACACTCCTCCACCAGACCCTCTTCTACACAGACCCTCCTCCACCAGCTCCTCTACAATACCCTCCTCCACCAGCTCCTCTACAATACCCTCCTCCACCAGCTCCTACTCCACCAGACCCTTCTTTATCAGACTCGTCCACCAGGCTCCTCTGCTTCCGGAGCCTTCAGCCATGGAACGGCTTCACCTGTGGGACTCACCTTTCCACCCTGCACCTCTGGGGCTGGACGACTCGTGTCCCGTGGGACCTGGAGGTGAAGCTCACCTGACATGGCAGCAGCACTGTTTATACAACGCAAGGACCACAGATTATGCTGCGTTCCAGTTGGCTCGGGTAGTCGTGATTCATGCGATACCACTCACAGTTTTTACGGGAACGCCCCTCACAACTTGTTTTCTCCACCCCCAGTTAGCTCTGGAAGTCACGAACAAGACAGCAGCTCCCTGTGTAACCAAGTGAAATGTAAGTAATATGTTTTTATTAGCATTTCTGTCTTGTTTGTGTCTCATTAAATCGTACACACAATTATCTGAGGACATGTTCGCAACCTCTTTTGTATATGCAAAGTACCGCATTGTGTTGTTATCTACTGGTTTGGCAAACAAAGCTAGCTAACATCCATCTCTGTTCCAAGCTGTTGTTGTCGTCTACTATACCGCGGTTCCCTCTGGGGTGATGTGGTTCTCCGTCTCTCCCACCTCCCAGACAAATGGAACAGAGCAGGAGTGCTGAAATGCTTGTGCTGTTACGCCATGTTGAGATAGCTGATACGTGTGTTGGTTCTGCATGTTCAGAAACAGAGTCCACTCTTCTACAGAGAGAAGGGCCTAACTGGAGGTAGATTACTATGTTACTCTGATATAACAGCATCAGCTGAGAGAGGGAGGGAGAGAGAGAGAGAGAGAGAGAATAGAGAAAGTAGAGAGAGAAAAAGAGAGAGGGGGAGGTTATTCTCTGTGAGGTTTTTTCCCATGGTCCTGTGCTGCCTGGGCAGGTCCAGGTCACATTATTAGAGAATTCATTACATGCCGACACGCAGACCAGCAGAACAGCCCTGCATGGAGAACCAGGTGGACCAGACCAGACCCGCAGAACTGCCCTGCATGGAGAACCAGGTGGACCAGACCAGACCAGACCAGCAGAACAGCCCTGCATGGAGAACCAGGTGGACCAGACCAGACCAGCAGAACAGCCCTGCATGGAGAACCAGGTGGACCAGACCAGACCCGAAGAACAGCCCTGCATGGAGAACCAGGTGGAGCTCTCACCAGACCAGACCAGCAGTACAGCCCTGCATGAAGAACCAGGTGGACCAGACCAGACCAGCAGAACAGCTGTGCATGGAGAACCAGGTGGACCAGACCACACCAGCAGAACAGCTGTGCATGGAGAACCAGGTGGACCAGACCAGACCAGTAGAACAGCTGTGCATGGAGAACCAGGTGGACCAGACCAGACCAGCAGAACAGCTGTGTATGGAGAACCAGGTGGACCAGACCAGACCAGCAGAACAGCTGTGCATGGAGAACCAGGTGGACCAGACCAGACCAACAGAACAGCTGTGCATGGAGAACCAGGTGGAGCTCTCATCAGCGGCCAAAAATACAACCAGCTGTTTGACGTTTCTCCTGCAGAGACAAAGAAACAGGCCACTTCAACACTTCGTTCTTCCTCACATACCCCGCCCTACCCAGGACCAGTCCCTGCTCTCTCTGTGCAACCTGGTCTCACCCGGCAGACGGCAGAATTCAACGTTCGTCCATCGCCTGCAAACGTCATGTATAGACGGCATCATACAGTTATAAACGTTGGCAGACGACGTGGGATAGGCCTAAGTTTTTGATAGGTTGTTGTCAGAGTTTTGTGATTGGTTGTTCACATTGGAACACGTGATGGAAGAGGGGTATAACGAGCGCTTTTGACGGTGGGTCAAACAACTTTGATGAGACAACACCGAGTGCAAAACTAGCTGGCGAAACTAGCAAACAACGTTTTACAAGCAACTAGCAAACAAGACTACTAGCTAGCCAACTAGCTCACATTCTTACTGTCATTATTATTAGCTAGCATTAGCTACTGTTCTTATAGCTCGTGTTCTAACGTGGACACAGGGATCAGGCAAATGTACATAACTGGACCCAGGAGTGGAGCTAACTGGACTCAGGAGTGGAGCTACTCGGACGGCGCTTAGAGGGCGCGCTCCGCATATCACAATACCCCTGTGCGGGCACGCACGCCTGGAGGAATTGCTCAATGCTCGCTGCCCGAGCGCCTCCACGCATACGTTATTTGCATAATTTGTATGATGTCGTCTAGAACCTTGTCTCACCCGGCAGACGTCAGAATTCGACGTATGATGCCGTCTATATATGACGTTTGGAGGCGATGGACAAACGTCAAATTCTGACGTCTGCCGGAGGGGACCAGGTTGCTCTGTGCTACTCAGTGTAGGTAGGCACAGACCCAGGACCAGTCCCTGCTCTCTCTGTGCTAGTCAGTGTAGGTAAGCACAGACCCAGAACCAGTCCATGCTCTCTGTACTAGCCAGCGAAATTCAATAAACATATAGATAGCACCAGGAAGAGATCTCAGCATGATCTCTCATACTGTAACAGAAGTTCTGATTAATACACATGCATCTGCTCTGTCTCACCAAACACATTCTATTGCAGTTAGCTGGTCAGACACCCTTTCCTGAAATATTAGTATTAGTCATTTTCAACACAATTTGACACAATTCAGAAGGCTGGACCTCAGGGCTCCCCTGACCGCAGTGCACTCCTCTCTCACCTCTCTCTCACTCCTCTCTCACCTCTCTCTCACTCCTGTCTCACCTCTCTCTCACCCCTCTCTCACCCCTCTCTCACCTCTCTATCACTCCTCTCTCACTCCTCTCTAACCCTCTCTCACTCCTCTCTCACCCCTCTCTCGCTCCTCTCTCACCCCTCTCTCACCCTCTCTCACTCCTCTCACCCCTCTCTCACCCCTCTCACCCCTCTCTCACCCCTCTCTCACCCCTCTCTCACTCCTCTCTCACCCCTCGGCTCCACTGCGTCCCTCAAAAACCAAGAAATGAACCTCAGCGATTTTTGAACGTCGGACGCAGGCATCGAACGCAACAGCTGCAGTGGAGCCGCTGTCATTCATTACAATGGATTAATTTCCTTAGTGTCTGATAGTTGATGGTTGACGTTGATGGACCCAGCGGAGACAAGCCATTAGAAGGAGACTCATGTCTTGTTATTTTATGGAGGATTTTTTAATAGGATGCCACAGGGGCAGGGTTGGAAGTAGTGTGAATACGACGCAGATCAACACACGCCCAGAGGGTTCCACACGGGGCCTAGCGGAAGCCCACGTCTGGCTGGCCCTGGTAGATCTCCCCTGGGAGGACCAGCAGGCTCATGTGCCCCTAGTAGATCTCCCCTGGCAAGACCAGCGGGCTCATGTGCCCCTGGTAGATCTCCCCTGGGAAGACCAGCGGGCGTCTGACTGGCCCTGGTAGATCTCCCCTGGGAAGGCCAGCGGGCTCAAGTGCCCCTGGTAGATCTTCCCTGGAAAGACCATTGGGCTCATGTGCCCCTGGTAGATCTCCCCTGGGAAGACCAGCCGGCGTCTGACTGGCCCTGGTAGATCTCCCCTGGGAAGACCAGCAGGCTCATTTGCCTCTGGTAGATCTCCCCTGGGAAGACCAGCGGGCTCATGTGCCCCTGGTAGATCTCTCCTGGGAAGACCAGCGGGCTCATGTGCCCCTGGTAGATCTCCCCTGGGAAGACCAACCGGCGTCTGACTGGCCCTGGTAGATCTCCCCTGGGAAGACCAGCGGGCTCATTTGCCTCTGGTAGATCTCCCCTGGGAAGACCAGCTGCCGTCTGACTGGTCCTGGTAGATCTCCCCTGGGAAGACCAGCAGGCTCATTTGCCCCTGGTAGATCTCCCCTGGGCAGACCAGCGGGCTCATGTGCCCCTTGTAGATCTCTCCTGGGAAGACCAGCGGGCTCATGTGCCCCTGGTAGATCTCCCCTGGGAAGACCAACCGGCGTCTGACTGGCCCTGGTAGATCTCCCCTGGGAAGACCAGCGGGCTCATTTGCCTCTGGTAGATCTCCCCTGGGAAGACCAGCGGGCTCATGTGTCCCTGGTAGATCTCCCCTGGGAAGACCAGTGGGCTCATGTGTCCCTGGTAGATCTCCCCTGGGAAGACCAGCGGGCTCATGTGCCCCTGGTAGATCTCTCCTGGGAAGACCAGCGGGCTCATGTGCCCCTGGTAGATCTCCCCTGGAAAGACCAACCGGCGTCTGACTGGCCCTGGTAGATCTCCCCTGGGAAGACCAGCGGGCTCATTTGCCTCTGGTAGATCTCCCCTGGGAAGACCAGCTGGCGTCTGACTGGCCCTGGTAGATCTCCCCTGGGAAGACCAGCAGGCTCATTTGCCTCTGGTAGATCTCCCCTGGGCAGACCAGCGGGCTCATGTGCCCCTGGTAGATCTCTCCTGGGAAGACCAGCGGGCTCATGTGCCCCTGGTAGATCTCCCCTGGGAAGACCAACCGGCGTCTGAATGGCCCTGGTAGATCTCCCCTGGGAAGACCAGCGGGCTCATTTGCCTCTGGTAGATCTCCCCTGGGAAGACCAGCTGGCGTCTGACTGGCCCTGGTAGATCTCCCCAGGGAAGACCAGCAGGCTCATTTGCCTCTGGTAGATCTCCCCTGGGCAGACCAGCGGGCTCATGTGCCCCTGGTAGATCTCTCCTGGGAAGACCAGCGGGCTCATGTGCCCCTGGTAGATCTCCCCTGGGAAGACCAACCGGCGTCTGACTGGCCCTGGTAGATCTCCCCTGGGAAGACCAGCGGGCTCATGTGCCTCTGGTAGATCTCCCCTGGGAAGACCAGCGGGCTTATGTGCCCCTGGTAGATCTCTCCTGGAAAGACCAGCGGGCTCATGTGCCCCTGGTAGATCTCCCCTGGGAAGACCAGCTGCCGTCTGACTGGTCCTGGTAGATCTCCCCTGGGAAGACCAGCAGGCTCATTTGCCCCTGGTAGATCTCCCCTGGGCAGACCAGCGGGCTCATGTGCCCCTTGTAGATCTCTCCTGGGAAGACCAGCGGGCTCATGTGCCCCTGGTAGATCTCCCCTGGGAAGACCAACCGGCGTCTGACTGGCCCTGGTAGATCTCCCCTGGGAAGACCAGCGGGCTCATTTGCCTCTGGTAGATCTCCCCTGGGAAGACCAGCGGGCTCATGTGTCCCTGGTAGATCTCCCCTGGGAAGACCAGTGGGCTCATGTGTCCCTGGTAGATCTCCCCTGGGAAGACCAGCGGGCTCATGTGCCCCTGGTAGATCTCTCCTGGGAAGACCAGCGGGCTCATGTGCCCCTGGTAGATCTCCCCTGGAAAGACCAACCGGCGTCTGACTGGCCCTGGTAGATCTCCCCTGGGAAGACCAGCGGGCTCATTTGCCGCTGGTAGATCTCCCCTGGGAAGACCAGCTGGCGTCTGACTGGCCCTGGTAGATCTCCCCTGGGAAGACCAGCAGGCTCATTTGCCTCTGGTAGATCTCCCCTGGGCAGACCAGCGGGCTCATGTGCCCCTTGTAGATCTCTCCTGGGAAGACCAGCGGGCTCATGTGCCCCTGGTAGATCTCCCCTGGGAAGACCAACCGGCGTCTGACTGGCCCTGGTAGATCTCCCCTGGGAAGACCAGCGGGCTCATTTGCCTCTGGTAGATCTCCCCTGGGAAGACCAGCGGGCTCATGTGTCCCTGGTAGATCTCCCCTGGGAAGACCAGCGGGCTCATGTCCCTCTGGTAGATCTCCCCTGGGAAGACCAGCGGGCTCATGTGCCCCTGGTAGATCTCTCCTGGGAAGACCAGCGGGCTCATGTGCCCCTGGTAGATCTCCCCTGGAAAGACCAACCGGCGTCTGACTGGCCCTGGTAGATCTCCCCTGGGAAGACCAGCGGGCTCATTTGCCGCTGGTAGATCTCCCCTGGGAAGACCAGCTGGCGTCTGACTGGCCCTGGTAGATCTCCCCTGGGAAGACCAGCAGGCTCATTTGCCTCTGGTAGATCTCCCCTGGGCAGACCAGCGGGCTCATGTGCCCCTGGTAGATCTCTCCTGGGAAGACCAGCGGGCTCATGTGCCCCTGGTAGATCTCCCCTGGGAAGACCAACCGGCGTCTGAATGGCCCTGGTAGATCTCCCCTGGGAAGACCAGCGGGCTCATTTGCCTCTGGTAGATCTCCCCTGGGAAGACCAGCTGGCGTCTGACTGGCCCTGGTAGATCTCCCCTGGGAAGACCAGCCGGCGTCTGACTGGCCCTGGTAGATCTCTCCTGGGAAGACCAGCGGGCTCATGTCATGTGCCTCTGGGGTTAAAAACACATGCTAGCGCAGCTAAGCCTCTCTGCAGCTGTGACACAGCACTTTGTGCCTCTCCAACATCCTCCTCCTCAGACTGGATCAGGAGGGAGGGAGAGAGGGAGGGAGGGAGGGAGAGAGAGAGGGAAGGAGGGAGGGAGGGAGAGAGAGAGGGAAGGAGGGAGGGAGGGAGAGAGAGAGAGAGGGAAGGAGGGAGGGAGGGAAGGAAGGAGGGAGAGAGAGAGGGAGGGAGACTGGGTCTGTAACAGGAACACTTAGTTAGTGAGCCTGTATGTGATTACACAGCTACATCCACCTTGAACAGCCGAGCCTCTTAGTATGAACAAGAGGGGGGATGTTAGCAGCCCCTTGGTCATGAGGCGGTCTCCAGACCCCGCGCCTGGATAAGAGACTGACTCACCGTGCTAGACTGCTAATATGAGGACGTGACGTCAGGACTTTCAATCAAAACTGCAGTACACACATGCAACATCATTTGTACTCTCTTACACACAAACACACATGCACACGCACACACATGCGCGCGCACACACACACACATACACACACATGCACGCGTGCACACACAAACCCACACACACACACACACACGCAGAGCTAATCAGCTTTCTCTGCCCATATTGCATCAATGCCATGGCTTTACAATGCACTTTATTTTTCAAGGCCCCAACGTTTAGAAACATGGATGACCTTTGACCTGTGTGGTGCCTCAGGCCATATATGGTCTTCCTCCGCCATACTGACTGGGGATGGAACCAGGGTTCTGGGGTCTGGGGGTGTAGTGGTGGGGATGGAACCAGGGTTCTGGGGTCTGGGGGTGTAGTGGTGGGGATGGAACCCGGGTTCTGGGGTCTGGGGGTGTAGTGATGGGATAGAACCATGGTTCTGGGGTCTGGGGGTGTAGTGATGGGATAGAACCAGGGTTCTGGGGTCTGGGGGTGTAGTGGTGGGGATGGAACCAGGGTTCTGGGGTCTGGGGTGTAGTGGTGGTGTTTGTACTTTTCAGTCGCGAGTAAGTTCCACACAGCTACTGCTTTGAGAGGTTCAACAGAGGAGCAGGTCTGATACAGGTTCAACAGAGGAGCAGGTCTGATACAGGTTCAACAGAGGAGCAGGTCTGATAGAGGTTCAACAGAGGAGCAGGTCTGATACAGGTTCAACAGAGGAGCAGGTCTGATACAGGTTCAACAGAGGAGCAGGTCTGATAGAGGTTCAACAGAGGAGCAGGTCTGATACAGGTTCAACAGAGGAGCAGGTCTGATACAGGTTCAACAGAGGAGCAGGTCTGATAGAGGTTCACGTTGTGGGGTATGAAGTGATTTCAGGTCAGAGAAATGGGCCCCACCCCGGCAAGCGGGCGGACCTTCCGGCTGAGGAACAGCCTTTCAAGTCAGGCTGCTGTAACAAACAGTCTTCTCAGAAGCTGCCGGGACGCCATTGTCTCATGTCGCTTTAATCCTGAAGAAAAAAACACTCCTTCCTCTGATCTCTGCACACTCATGGAAACTGTTTGTCAGGGTGGACATTTTCAGCCATTTAAACCAGGGGGCCAGAGAGAAATATCCAGCTGTAAGAAGTCCAAAACAAAGCTCTGTGTGATTGTGTAGGATCAGCTCGGCCAGAGAGGACATCCCTGCTCCTGGTCACCATGGCAACCTGAGGCTTGCAATGGGCTGACTGACATGCTTCCCAGCAGAGTTGGGAGAGCAGAGTGCGGCGCACACACCCGTCGAGCTGAGGGCGCTCGATTCAGGGTCTGGAGACGACTGGTTCTCTGAATAAGAAAACCAGGAAGCTGACCCTGACTTTGAGTGACTGCTGAGTGAAAACAGGACAGCAGCCGGAGTGATTTAGCTAAAACATGGACTTTGTTACAGGTAGTCTAAAACATGGACTCAGTTACAGAGTAAGTCTTAAAACATGGACTGTGTTACAGTTAATATAAAACATGGACTCCGTTACAGTTAGTTATAAAACATGGACTCTGTTACAGTTAGTTATAAAACATGGACTCAGTTACAGTTAGTCTAAAACATGGACTCAGTTACAGGTAGTTATAAAACATGGACTCTGTTACAGTTAGTCTAAAACATGGACTCTGTTACAGGTAGTTATAAAACATGGACTCTGTTACAGTTAGTCTAAAACATGGACTCTGTTACAGTTAGTCTAAAACATGGACTCTGTTACAGTTAGTCTAAAACATGGACTCTTACAGAGTGAGTCTTAAAACATGGGATCTGTTACAGAGTAAGGCCTGATTCATAGTCGACGTAAACAACGCAAGCTACGTTGTGAACGCAAGCTCCAACATGACTTGAGAGCTTGCGTTCTGTGTTTTGTTATGTGGAAACGCAAGGAATTGCACTATTGCTTGCGTCAAGTGACAAATTTCGGCATGACACACGCAAGGACGCAACGAGATCTTGCGTGGCCTTGCGAAGCTTGCGTTGCTTGCGCTTATGTAGTTTGCGTCGACTATGAATCCGGCCTAAGTCTTAAAACATGGACTCTGTTACAGAATGAGTCTTAAAACATGGACTCTGTTACAGAGTGAGTCTTAAAACATGGACTCTGTTACAGAGTGAGTCTTGAGAGCAGAGTATCCTCTGAGTGTGAACACGCCTTCAGAAACACAAAGTAGCATGACAATGATTTACAGCAACATAGAAAAATACACAAGTATCTAATAATTTTCACAGCAAAGCAGAAAAATACACAAGTATCTAATAATTTACACAGCAACGCAGAACAATACACAACTATCTAATAATTTACACAGCAAAGCAGAAAAATACACAAGTATCTAATAATTTACACAGCAAAGCAGAAAAATACACAAGTATCTAATAATTTACACAGCAACTCAGAAAAATACACAAGTATCTAATAATTTACACAGCAACGCAGAAAAATACACAAGTATCTAACAATTTACACAGCAACGCAGAAAAATACACAAGTATCTAATAATTTACACAGCAACGCAGAAAAAAACACAAGTATCTAATAATTTACACAGCAACGCAGAAAAATACACAACTATCTAATAATTTACACAGCAACGCAGAAAAATACACAAGTATCTAATAATTTACACAGCAACGCAGAAAAATACACAACTGCCTAATAATTTACACAGCAACGCAGACAAATACACAAGTATCTAAAAAGAACTGTACAGGAGACAAAGGCGGGGAGTTTTCAGTGTGGAATGTAAGTTACAGGAAACTCTTTGAAGTTCGCTCAAAGCTTCTCTCTCTCTATCTCTGTGTCTCTCTCTGTGTCTCTATCTCTCTCTCTCTCTCCTTCTCTCTCTCTCTCTCTCTCTCTTTCTCTCTCTGCCCCCTCCTCTCTCTCCAGTGCCAGAGCAGAGAGAGGGCTCCAGTCCTATTAGCCAGTTTGGACCGGAGCCAGAGTCACAGACAAAAACGACCATCTGGAACCACAGGCTGCTTGAACTCAGTCATGTTAGTACTCAAGAAAGAGAGATGTTTTCATGTTTCTCTCAGTGAGAGAGAGAGGGAGAAAGAGAGAGAGAGGGAGAAAGAGAGAGAGAGAGAGGAAGAGAGAGAGAGAGGGAAAGAGAGAGGGAAAGAAAGAGAGAGGGAGAGAGACAAGAAAACCATGACATGTCCACACCATGTCAATCCATTGTGTGGTTCATGCTCTCATGTAGTCAAACCACTGGCTCTGATAGTCAGATACTATAGATTAACTATGCCCCTCACTGCAGGAGCTGAGACAGAGACAGAGACAGAGACAGAGACAGAGACAGAGACAGGGACAGAGACAGAGACAGAGACAGAGACAGAGACAGAGACAGAGACAGAGGTAGAGACAGACACAGAGACAGAGACAGAGACAGAGACAGAGGTAGAGACAGACACAGAGACAGACACAGAGACAGAGATAGAGACAGAGA
>NC_140246.1:19588096-19650596 GCF_949987555.1 Borostomias antarcticus | reverse complement strand
GCCTGGATCCCGTCACTGGTCCGAGGTACCTGCCTAGATCCCGTCACTAAGGTACTAGCCTATACCCCGTCACTGGTCCAAGGTACGTCTTTGACCATATCCCGTCACTGGTCCAAAGTAGCCTACTTCTCAGGAGTTGAGTTCCTCCCCGGCCCGGGTCAATTCCCCGTAGCCTAACATTCCAATTAGCCTAAGTGACCTCAATCAGACGCGTGTCCAACCCTCGCCACCCTTCGGGATCTTGTCGGATCGGTTTGCGCAACGCCGCTCGGGGCTCTGACTCGGCATGGGCACATAGAGCGCGGAGAGGAGCCTAGGCCTACTTGAATTGTTTTGGTCCACAAGAGCTGAGAGTAAAAATTAAATTAAATCACGGTGCTTAGGCTATGGTAAAGAGGGTAGTTGTTGACATCTATCACGTGCTGCTGTGCCCCAGAAAAGTAGCCTTGAGGACCGAACCGACTCTTAACGTCACGCGAGAACAGGTTCAGAGGCGGGGCGCGTGTTCTGACCCCTGGTTATCCTGCACTCGACCGGAGCTTAAGGCCGTGATCACACCGAGACGCAGAGTGGTTTCAGCTGTGAAAGGCTATTACTGTGCTGTGCCATAAGGCTTGATGTCAGGGAATAAATCTCTCTCTGTCCCTCTCCACCCCCCCCTCTCTCTCTCTCTCTCTCTCTCTTTGCTCCTCACCTGCTAATTTATCAGTATACCTCCAGGCTATATCACTGGGTTAGTTATTTACAGTATCAATCATTCAAACACACACGCACACACACATGTACACACACACCACCCAGGGTACGTGGGCTAGGGACGGTCTGGCCTGTGTGACAGTGTTTGTGTGTGTGTGTGTGTGGGGGGTCTACTTGTTTACAGATCCAGGATCACGTGGAGGAGAGAGATCGTTCTGCGTTTCTCTGTCGCCATGGTGACGTGCGGCCTGCATGATCCAGGACGACAGGCGGCGCTTCCGGTGGCTCGGTGAATAAGACCGCGCGCGTGTGTGTGTGTGTGTGCGGAGGCATCTCTCAGAGTCAGTTAATGAGGTCTACCAGGCGGACTAGATATCCCTGCCCAGGGGGACCTGAGTTCACGCAGAGGGAGGCTGGACTGGGATGACCCTCCTCTGTAACGAGGGCCTGGCTAATCCCCTCGTTACGCTGCCTCTCATCCCTGGGTTCTGACCAGCTGCCTCTCATCCCTGTGTTCTGACCAGCTGCCTCTCATCCCTGTGTTCTGACCAGCCGGGGGGGGGGGCTTACAGCTTACATCACCAAACGATTCCCGAGCGCCACACCACTGCTGCTCACCGCTCCCCCAGGGGATGGGTCAAACGCGGAGAACAAATTTCACACACTCAGGTGTGTGACAATCATTGGGACGTTGACCTTTGACCCCCCCCCCGCTCCCTGGAGCCCAGGGCTGGTGGTCCTTCCTGCCTAGCGCTGCCGTGGGGCTGTCTACCCGAACCCTTTTCCCTTCAGACCCCCCTGTGTCCACACATCCAGACCGGTGTCCAGCTGATCTCACCCCCATCTGGATACTGGATAGAAATGGTACTTATTGTGTCATTTGTAAATTTGTAGCTTGTACATTTGCAATATGTAAATTGAGTATTTAAGTTTTATCCATATTGAGCATAATCTTGGAGCCAGCAGCGACATTTCTCTGTAAACATACATTACACGTGACAAATAAAGGAATCTTGAGTCTGGTGAGCTTGTCGTTGATTTTATTTTATTTATTTATTTGCTGAGGGACAGCGCAAGTTAATCACTATATGATTTTAGCAATACAAACAGATTGTAAACTAGCCAGGTTTTAACCAGATGCTAATTTCCACCCATAGTCCCATTGGAAGATGTTCCCTAAAAGAAGAGAAGTACAATATTAAAAACATATAACGTCAAATCTAAAAGCATAACATACAAGAAAAACATACATCAGGACAACAAAAACATACATCATGATCATCACATCGTTATGTTCTACTTCCCCGTTCCTTTGGTCCTTGTCTGTTGCTGGTTTTGTGTTGCCGCATGTAGTCCGGTCTCCTTGTGGTCCTCTTGGATATTTTGTGGATGAAACCTTACTGGACCGTCTCAGCCTGCGTTGTGAGTCTGCGTGTGGGTCCTCTACCCCTGCTGTGATACTCAGCCCACTGACACTGTGGAGGTGTAGTGCTCTCTGGCAATGGACCATAATCCTTGTGTGGAAGCATCAGATTATTTAATCCCAGGTGATGGTACAGAACAGGATTAGCCGCGGAAGATTTCTGACATGGTGATAGTGTATAAACTGTGTAAACCGGCCTGGCTCCGGGAACCGATAGAATCATATTCATGATTAATTTTCCAGCAGGCTTAAAAATAGATCCGTTCGTAGTGAAGGCATGTTGAAATTGTGTGTGTCGGAGGACAAGAGTGGGAAAAGCAGTTCTCTCTGTGCAGACCACCATGATGCCATTCTGACTGGACACTCAGCGTTCTTCTACTGTCATAAATGCTTTTATGAAGCACCCTTTTCAGTGTGGTCAGCAGATCTCCTGTGTCAACAATCACCTCCCGTTGGCCTTCCTCCCTCTCCTCTGCTTCCCTCTCATCCACACCCTCTCCTCCTCCTCCTCCTCCTCCTCCCCCTCCCCCCGCCCGCCTCGCCAGTCCCAGACCAGATCCGGTTGCCAGGTTACCAGATGTAGCCCACTTTCAGCGGCCATGTTGAGCGATCACAGCTGACAGCTGGTGTCACCAGGCCATCGGAGGGGCCCTGTATAGTCTCACCAGGCCATCGGAGGGGCCCTGTATAGTCTCACCAGGCCATCGGAGGGGCCCTGTATAGTCTCACCAGGCCATCGGAGGGGCCCTGTATAGTCTCACCAGGCCATCGGAGGGGCCCTGTATAGCACTGCAGCTCTTTGATTTCTGGGACCTGGGTGCTATAAGTCTGAACTTTACATAGGCTCCCTTGCAAAAGAGATATTGGCCGGGTTTCCCGAACAACTTAAGAAGCACTTAACTCCAAAGTACTTCTTAACTCCCATACAAAGGGTTGCTTAAGAAGGGTTCCTTAAGAAGGTTCTTTATCAGGAAACGCGGCCATTGTTGTTGATGAAACACCCTGCATGAATAAAGGTTTAATACAATGTGATCCCGTGGACCAGCAGCCTGACCCTTACTAACCCTGACCCTTACTAACCCTGACCCTCACTAACCCTGACCCTTACTAACCCTGACCCTCACTAACCCTGACCCTTACTAACCCTGACCCTTACTAACCCTGACCCTCACTAACCCTGACCCTTACTAACCCTGACCCTTACTAACCCTGACCCTTACTAACCCTGACCCTCAGTAACCCTGACCCTTACTAACCCTGACCCTTACTAACCCTGACACTCACTAACCCTGACTAACCCTGACCCTTACTAACCCTGACCCTTACTAACCCTGACCCTTACTAACCCTGACCCTCACTAACCCTGACCCTTACTAACCCTGACCCTCACTAACCCTGACTAACCCTGACCCTCACTAACCCTGACCCTCACTAACCCTGACCCTTACTAACCCTGACCCTCACTAACCTTGACCCTTACTAACCCTGACCCTTACTAACCCTGACCCTTACTAACCCTGACCCTTACTAACCCTGACCCTTACTAACCCTGACCCTTACTAACCTTGACCCTTACTAACCCTGACCCTCACTAACCTGACCCTCACTAACCTGACCCTCACTAACCCTGACCCTCACTAACCCTGACCCTCACTCACCCTGACCCTTACTAACCCTGACCCTTACTAACCCTGACCCTTACTAACCCTGACCCTCACTCACCCTGACCCTTACTAACCCTGACCCTTACTAACCCTGACCCTCACTAACCCTGACCCTCACTAACCCTGACCCTCACTAACCTTGACCCTCACTAACCCTGACCCTCACTAACCCTGACCCTTACTAACCCTGACCCTTACTAACCCTGACCCTTACTAACCATGACCCTCACTAACCCTGACCCTTACTAACCCTGACCCTTACTAACCCTGACCCTTACTAACCCTGACCCTCACTAACCCTGACCCTTACTAACCCTGACCCGTACTAACCCTGACCCTTACTAACCCTCACTAACCCTGACCCTCACTAACCCTGACCCTCACTAACCCTGACCCTTACTAACCCTGACCCTCACTAACCCTGACCCTCACTAACCCTGACCCTCACTAACCCTGACCCTTACTAACCCTCACTAACCCTGACCCTCACTAACCCTGACCCTCACTAACCCTGACCCTTACTAACCCTGACCCTCACTAACCCTGACCCTCACTAACCCTGACCCTCACTAACCCTGACCCTCACTAACCTGACCCTTACTAACCCTGACCCTCACTAACCCTGACCCTTACTAACCCTGACCCTTACTAACCCTGACCCTCACTCACCCTGACCCTTACTTACCCTCACTAACCCTGACCCTCACTAACCCTGACCCTTACTAACCTTGACCCTCACTAACCCTGACCCTTACTAACCCTGACCCTTACTAACCCTGACCCTCACTCACCCTGACCCTTACTTACCCTGACCCTCACTAACCCTGACCCTCACTAACCCTGACCCTCACTAACCCTCACTAACCCTGACCCTCACTAACCCTGACCCTTACTAACCCTGACCCTTACTAACCCTGACCCTCACTAACCCTGACCCTCACTAACCCTGACCCTCACTAACCTTGACCCTTACTAACCCTGACCCTCACTAACCCTGACCCTTACTAACCCTCACTAACCCTGACCCTTACTAACCCTGACCCTCACTAACCCTGACCCTCACTAACCCTGACCCTTACTAACCCTGACCCTTACTAACCCTGACCCTCACTAACCCTGACCCTTACTAACCCTGACCCTCACTCACCCTGACCCTTACTAACCCTGACCCTTACTAACCCTGACCCTTACTAACCCTGACCCTCACTCACCCTGACCCTTACTAACCCTGACCCTCACTAACCCTGACCCTTACTAACCCTGACCCTTACTAACCCTGACCCTCACTAACCCTGACCCTCACTAACCCTGACCCTTACTAACCCTGACCCTTACTAACCCTGACCCTCACTAACCCTGACCCTTACTAACCCTGACCCTTACTAACCCTGACCCTCACTAACCCTGACCCTCACTAACCTTGACCCTCACTAACCCTGACCCTTACTAACCCTGACCCTCACTAACCCTGACCCTCACTAACCCTGACCCTCACTAACCCTGACCCTTACTAACCCTGACCCTCACTAACCCTGACCCTCACTAACCCTGACCCTCACTAACCCTGACCCTTACTAACCCTGACCCTTACTAACCCTCACTAACCCTCACTAACCCTCACTAACCCTGACCCTTACTAACCCTGACCCTTACTAACCCTGACCCTCACTAACCCTGACCCTCACTAACCCTTACTAACCCTGACCCTCACTAACCCTGACCCTCACTAACCCTGACCCTTACTAACCCTGACCCTTACTAACCCTGACCCTCACTAACCCTGACCCTCACTAATCCTGACCCTTACTAACCTTGACCCTCACTAACCCTGACCCTCACTAACCTTGACCCTTACTAACCCTGACCCTCACTAACCCTGACCCTCACTAACCCTGACCCTTACTAACCCTTACTAACCCTGACCCTCACTAACCCTGACCCTTACTAACCCTGACCCTCACTAACCCTGACCCTCACTAACCCTGACCCTTACTAACCCTGACCCTTAATAACCCTGACCCTCACTAACCCTGACCCTTACTAACCTTGACCCTCACTAACCCTGACCCTTACTAACCCTGACCCTTACTAACCTTGACCCTCACTAACCCTGACCCTTACTTACCCTCACTAACCCTGACCCTCACTAACCCTGACCCTTACTAACCCTGACCCTTACTAACCTTGACCCTCACTAACCTGACCCTCACTAACCCTGACCCTTACTAACCCTGACCCTTACTAACCCTGACCCTCACTAACCTTGACCCTTACTAACCCTGACCCTTACTAACCCTGACCCTCACTAACCCTGACCCTTACTAACCCTGACCCTTACTAACCCTGACCCTTACTAACCCTGACCCTCACTAACCCTGACCCTTACTAACCCTGACCCTTACTAACCCTGACCCTCACTAACCCTGACCCTTACTAACCCTGACCCTTACTAACCCTGACCCTCACTAACCCTGACCCTTACTAACCCTGACCCTTACTAACCCTGACCCTCACTCACCCTGACCCTTACTAACCCTGACCCTCACTCACCCTGACCCTCACTCACCCTGACCCTTACTAACCCTGACCCTCACTAACCCTGACCCTTACTAACCCTCACTAACCCTGACCCTTACTAACCCTGACCCTTAATAACCCTGACCCTCACTAACCCTGACCCTCACTAACCTTAACCCTCACTCACCCTGACCCTTACTAACCTTGACCCTCACTAACCCTGACCCTTACTAACCCTGACCCTCACTAACCCTGACCCTCACTAACCCTGACCCTTACTAACCCTGACCCTCACTAACCCTGACCCTTACTAACCCTGACCCTCACTAACCCTGACCCTTACTAACCCTGACCCTCACTAACCCTGACCCTTACTAACCCTGACTCTTACTAACCCTCACTAACCCTGACCCTTACTAACCCTGACCCTTACTAACCCTGACCCTTACTAACCCTGACCCTTACTAACCCTGACTCTTACTAACCCTCACTAACCCTGACCCTTACTAACCCTGACCCTTACTAACCTTGACCCTCACTAACCCTGACCCTTACTTACCCTCACTAACCCTGACCCTCACTAACCCTGACCCTTACTAACCCTGACCCTTACTAACCCTGACCCTCACTAACCTTGACCCTCACTAACCCTGACCCTCACTAACCTGACCCTTACTAACCCTGACCCTTACTAACCCTGACCCTTACTAACCCTGACCCTCACTAACCTTGACCCTTACTAACCCTGACCCTTACTAACCCTGACCCTCACTAACCCTGACCCTTACTAACCCTGACCCTTACTAACCCTGACCCTTACTAACCCTGACCCTCACTAACCCTGACCCTTACTAACCCTGACCCTTACTAACCCTGACCCTCACTAACCCTGACCCTTACTAACCTTGACCCTCACTAACCCTGACCCTCACTAACCCTGACCCTTACTAACCCTGACCCTCACTAACCCTGACCCTCACTAACCCTGACCCTTACTAACCTTGACCCTCACTAACCCTGACCCTTACTAACCCTGACCCTCACTAACCCTGACCCTCACTAACCCTGACCCTTACTAACCCTGACCCTCACTAACCCTGACCCTTACTAACCCTGACCCTCACTAACCCTGACCCTCACTAACCCTGACCCTTACTAACCTTGACCCTCACTAACCCTGACCCTCACTAACCCTGACCCTCACTAACCTGACCCTCACTAACCCTGACCCTCACTAACCCTGACCCTTACTAACCCTGACCCTTACTAACCCTGACCCTCACTAACCCTGACCCTTACTAACCCTGACCCTTACTAACCCTGACCCTCACTAACCCTGACCCTCACTCACCCTGACCCTTACTAACCCTGACCCTCACTCACCCTGACCCTTACTAACCCTGACCCTCACTAACCCTGACCCTTACTAACCCTCACTAACCCTGACCCTTACTATCCCTGACCCTCACTAACCCTGACCCTTACTAACCCTGACCCTCACTAACCCTGACCCTCACTAACCCTGACCCTTACTAACCCTGACCCTTACTAACCCTGACCCTCACTAACCCTGACCCTTACTAACCCTGACCCTTACTAACCCTGACCCTCACTAACCCTGACCCTCACTCACCCTGACCCTTACTAACCCTGACCCTCACTCACCCTGACCCTCACTCACCCTGACCCTTACTAACCCTGACCCTCACTAACCCTGACCCTTACTAACCCTCACTAACCCTGACCCTTACTATCCCTGACCCTCACTAACCCTGACCCTTACTAACCCTGACCCTCACTAACCCTGACCCTTACTAACCCTGACCCTTACTAACCCTGACCCTTACTAACCTTGACCCTCACTAACCCTGACCCTTACTAACCCTGACCCTCACTAACCCTGACCCTCACTAACCCTGACCCTTACTAACCCTCACTAACCCTGACCCTTACTAACCCTGACCCTTACTAACCTTGACCCTCACTAACCCTGACCCTTACTAACCCTGACCCTCACTAACCCTGACCCTTACTAACCCTGACCCTCACTCACCCTGACCCTTACTAACCCTGACCCTTACTAACCCTGACCCTCACTAACCCTGACCCTTACTAACCCTGACCCTTACTAACCCTGACCCTCACTAACCCTGACCCTTACTAACCCTGACCCTCACTAACCCTGACCCTTACTAACCCTGACCCTCACTAACCCTGACCCTTACTAACCCTGACCCTTACTAACCCTGACCCTTACTAACCCTGACTCTTACTAACCCTCACTAACCCTGACCCTTACTAACCCTGACCCTTACTAACCTTGACCCTCACTAACCCTGACCCTCACTAACCCTGACCCTCACTAACCCTGACCCTCACTAACCCTGACCCTTACTAACCCTCACTAACCCTGACCCTTACTAACCCTGACCCTTACTAACCTTGACCCTCACTAACCCTGACCCTTACTAACCCTGACCCTCACTAACCCTGACCCTTACTAACCCTGACCCTCACTCACCCTGACCCTTACTAACCCTGACCCTTACTAACCCTGACCCTCACTAACCCTGACCCTTACTAACCCTGACCCTTACTAACCCTGACCCTCACTAACCCTGACCCTTACTAACCCTGACCCTCACTAACCCTGACCCTTACTAACCCTGACCCTCACTAACCCTGACCCTTACTAACCCTGACCCTTACTAACCCTGACCCTTACTAACCCTGACTCTTACTAACCCTCACTAACCCTGACCCTTACTAACCCTGACCCTTACTAACCTTGACCCTCACTAACCCTGACCCTTACTTACCCTCACTAACCCTGACCCTCACTAACCCTGACCCTTACTAACCCTGACCCTTACTAACCCTGACCCTCACTAACCTTGACCCTTACTAACCCTGACCCTTACTAACCCTGACCCTCACTAACCCTGACCCTTACTAACCCTGACCCTTACTAACCCTGACCCTTACTAACCCTGACCCTCACTAACCCTGACCCTTACTAACCCTGACCCTTACTAACCCTGACCCTTACTAACCCTGACCCTCACTAACCCTGACCCTTACTAACCCTGACCCTCACTAACCCTGACCCTTACTAACCCTCACTAACCCTGACCCTTACTATCCCTGACCCTCACTAACCCTGACCCTTACTAACCCTGACCCTCACTAACCCTGACCCTTACTAACCCTGACCCTTACTAACCCTGACCCTTACTAACCCTGACCCTCACTAACCTGACCCTTACTAACCCTGACCCTCACTAACCCTGACCCTTACTAACCCTGACCCTCACTAACCCTGACCCTCACTCACCCTGACCCTTACTAACCCTGACCCTTACTAACCTGACCCTTACTAACCCTGACCCTCACTAACCCTGACCCTCACTAACCCTGACCCTTACTAACCCTGACCCTCACTAACCCTCACTAACCTTGACCCTTACTAACCCTGACCCTCACTAACCCTGACCCTTACTAACCCTGACCCTCACTAACCCTGACCCTTACTAACCCTGACCCTTACTAACCCTGACCCTCACTAACCCTGACCCTCACTCACCCTGACCCTTACTAACCCTGACCCTTACTAACCTGACCCTTACTAACCCTGACCCTTACTAACCCTCACTAACCCTGACCCTCACTAACCCTGACCCTCACTAACCCTGACCCTTACTAACCCTCACTAACCCTGACCCTTACTAACCCTGACCCTCACTAACCCTGACCCTTACTAACCCTGACCCTCACTAACCCTGACCCTCACTAACCCTGACCCTTACTAACCCTGACCCTTACTAACCCTGACCCTTACTAGCCTTGACCCTTACTAACCCTGACCCTTACTAACCCTGACCCTCACTAACCCTGACCCTCACTAACCCTGACCCTTACTAACCCTGACCCTCACTAACCCTGACCCTCACTAACCCTGACCCTTACTAACCCTGACCCTCACTAACCCTGACCCTTACTAACCCTGACCCTCACTAACCCTGACCCTTACTAACCTTGACCCTTACTAACCCTGACCCTTACTAACCCTGACCCTTACTAACCCTGACCCTTACTAACCCTCACTAACCCTGACCCTTACTAACCCTGACCCTTACTAACCCTGACCCTCACTAACCCTCACTAACCCTGACCCTTACTAACCCTCACTAACCCTGATCCTTACTAACCCTGACCCTTACTAACCCTGACCCTTACTAACCCTGACCCTCACATAGCAGAGGAGAATCAGCCTCTGGGAGGTCGTGGTGTTGCTGCAGACAGCAGAGAGAGTGAAGTGAAGAGCATACTGCCTCACTGTAGAGCAATTTTTCAAGTTTTTCTTTGGTCATATGATCTGGACGAGAGATAACTAATGGTGTGTGTGTAGCGTGTCAGTCTGACCCCTATCACAGATCGTGGGCAAACACAGCTGTCTGGCTCTGTGTGTTCTGTGTGTGTGTAGCCATGGCTGTGTTGACACACCCCTCTGGAACACTGTGAACTGTCTTGTCCTGTTCTGTCTTGTCTTGTCCTGTCCTGTCCTGTCCTGTTCTGTTCTGTTCTGTTCTGTTCTGTTCTGTTCTGTCTTGTCCTGTCCTGTCCCGTTCTGTTCTGTCCTGTCCCGTTCTGTCCCTTTCTGTTCTGTCCTGTATGTCATCAAACAGCTCTGCTCCACCAGTCATGGCCAGCAGGTTAGGAAGAGGCACCTCCTCCCTCCTTTCAAACAGAAGGGTATGGGGAGGATCTACTGTAGCAGGAGTGGCCTCCGAGGGACTGCGCTCAGGTGATGCACCCTGGGACGTAACCGCTACGAGGGAGACGCATCCTCACCTCACATTTTCAAATTAGCATTTTGTCCACCCCGGTTTCTAGAGACGATGGAAATTAACATTCTGTACACGGGTACAAGAGCCAAGGTGGTGACCCCAGACATGTACAAGAGCCAAGGTGGTGACCCCAGACATGTACAAGAGCCAAGGTGGTGACCCCAGACATGTACAAGAGCCAAGGTGGTGACCCCAGACAACAGCGAGGAGTTTGACTTCCTGGCGGGGGGGGTTAATGAATTGCTTCCCTAGATGACTCCCTGCTGTAGTCCTAATGGACCTGGACCTCGCGGATGACATCAGCCTGCTATCTGACCATGTAGAGCAAGCACAGTAGCTCTTGACCAGAGTGGAGACAGAGTGTGCCAAGGTTGGTCTTAAGCTAAATGCCAAGAAAACCAAGATAATCACCTACATCATCCCGGACCAGCCCACCTTTAATGACAATAGGAGGCACTGCTCTGAAGGAACAGAACTGATGTTTGCTCACTGTGACAGGACGAGCATCAACAGTCACATTCTGCTTGCCCATAGTTCAAAACAACAGAATGAGAATTTCTCTCACTGTCACAATGTTTGACATTGTTTCGCATGTGTCTGCTTATGCTTGGGACAGACAGTATAGTATGTGCTTTGGTTTTTTACAGATCAATCTCTTTCGCTGTCTCTCAAGTTAGGTTAAGACTAAGGTTGGGTTTAGGGTTAGGGCTAAGACTAGGTTTAGGGCTAGGTCTAGGGCTTTGGTCTGGTCCGGCCAAGCATAGAGGTCTGCTGATGAGCAGAGAAAGCCGTCTCTCAGCTGTGTTCTGTGCCTCCAGGCAACACCTATCCACAGGCCGTCCTGTTGGTGTCCTAGCATGACAACATCTGCTGCATGGTGCCTAGTACCTAGTACTGTCGCCTCACAGCAAGAAGGTCTTGGGGCCTTTCTCTGTGTTCGCAAGGGTTTCCCCCATAAAGAACCTAATATGAAAAACATGCCGAAGAGCAGATCCCTGACGCTGTCCATCCCTGACGAAGACGGACAGGAGCAGTTGGATTGGTCCCCGGGCGCCGCCCATGCGCGCTGCCTACCGTCTGCTCCCAGCTGCCCTTGGGATAAGGATGTTGGGATGGGTTAAGAGCAGAGAGAAATTTCATCGGTGGATGCTCCAGCCATTTCGTGTGTGTGTGTGCTCATCCTGTTGGTGTTCTAGCATGACAACATGTATTCACAGCTCATCCTGTTGATGTCCAAGCACACTCTCGCTGTGGGCTGGAAACTCACATTTCTAACTCACATTTCTTTGTTTATGAACGTTAAATCACAAGCTATGAGTTTTGAATGCAAGGGATGTGAAACCGTCAGTTAATGTAAAAAGAAAACCTCAGTGTCAGGAATCAATTGTATAGTTAGTCTGAGTCCACATTTGTGCACATTTGTGTTGTCATGTGTGCTGTTATAAGTGTATGTCACAATGTAACATTATATAGATAAATACCTCTGGCTTACCCAGAATGTCTTTCCCTAATGTCTCTGACAGCCGACCTCACAACAGCAAACCAGTTAGCCCTTCTTTGTAGAGCAGTAATCACAGGTCACAAGGTGAGGTGGGAGCTGTGAACCAAGTCACAAGGTCAATCAAATCTCCTTGTTCACAACTTAATGCCAACACCCACCCTGCATTCAGCCAGTAGCATTCACCCCTCCCTCACCCGTCAGATTACATGGAGGAAGTAGGGGCTCCAGGGGTCAGAGGTGAGGAGCATAGGGGTCATAGGTCAACCCTGTGAAAGTGCCGAGGCTTAGCGGATCCTCTTAGCTGAATGGCCATGACTTGTGTTACACATACTGGTAGATGATGCAGATGCTTTAGTATACAGAGCGGGCACACACACACGCATACGCACGTGCACACACACATACACACACACACAAGCACGCTCTGGCTGGAGGCACTGGCAGGGCCTGGTCTTCAGTGTGATTGGCAGGGCCTGGTCTTCAGTGTGATTGGCTAGGCCTGGTCTTCAGTGTGATTGGCTAGGCCTGGTCTTCAGTGTGATTGGCCTGGCCTGGTCTTCAGTGTGATTGGCAGGGCCTGGTCTTCAGTGTGATTGGCTAGGCCTGGTCTTCAGTGTGATTGGCAGGGCCTTGTCTTCAGTGTGATTGGCTAGGCCTGGTCTTCAGTGTGATTGGCTAGGCCTGGTCTTCAGTGTGATTGGCTAGGCCTGGTCTTCAGTGTGATTGGCTAGGCCTGGTCTTCAGTGTGATGCTCCTCAGGCATGCAGACCGCAGGCTGAGCTCTGTAAAGCCTCTCCTCACCCAGAGTCGGTCCTGTGAACGGTGAAGGAATCTACAGCTTTCAGACAAATCCCCAACTAATGAGTCATCCCCTCAGTCCTCAATCCCCCTTACGTAACCGTTCTCTCTCTGTCCAACCTCCTCTCTTCATGCACAGCTGCTTCCTAGTAGCTCAGCTAACAGCTACTTCCTGGTAACACAGCTAACAGCTACTTCCTGGTAACTCAGTTAACAGCTACTTCCTGGTAACTCAGCTAACAGCTGCTTCCTGGTAGCTCAGTTAACAGCTACTTCCTGGTAGCTCAGCTAACAGCTACTTCCTGGTAACACAGCTAACAGCTACTTTACATTACATTACAGTCATTTAGCAGACGCTTTTATCCAAAGCAACTAACAATAATTGCATTTAACGTAGGAAGAGACAATGTACTACTTGCCAGAACTCACAAGTGCATCGTCTCTCTAAAACAAGTGACTAAGAGCATAGTCTAGTGCTGAAGGCACTTCCTTCCTTAACTTTCGTTTCTGCCACTTCTGTTGGAAAGTTTTAATCAAACTGTGGTACTCGCAGCAACCCAACTAGGGATGTAATGATAACCGGTATGATGATAAACAATGATCAAATTCGATTCATTTTATTGTGATAAAATTATCATTAAAACCGTTTTATTTCCGCACTTTTAAAAACTCATTGTAAATACTGTCCAGCATCAAAGTTGGCAACAGTCTCCAAGATTCATTCTTTTAATGTTTATGCCCAAAAAAAGTGCATAGTGCTGCAAATTGTATTTGTGGTTTTCAATATAAAACTTGGGGAAACAATTTCAATGTCTCCATCAGTAGTTTTTGAACAGATTCAGCACATTTTAATACCGCAAAAATCACGATAAACGTGATCATTTTGGTCACTATAATCATGATGTCAAATTTTCATACCGTTACATCTCTAAACCTACTATCCAACCTAGATAGAACCCCAATCTTGTCTCATTGGTGCCCTTGCTTCCTCTCTCCTCACTTCCTTATAGACCAGAGCAATGATCCGGGAGTGTTTCATGCCGTGGTTATGGCTATTGCCCCTTTTAGGGTGAGCTACTTTGAATATGAACGGCGGCAAGTTCAAATGGGCGGCAAGACCCGCCCTGGTCCCGCCTCGTTTTCACCCAAAAAGGGGCTTGTCCGCATGCGTGTACTTCCCATTTACTGCAAGATGATGTCACGGTACCCGCCCCCCTCTTAGGTCCACCAGACCATCCCCATCATAGCTCCACCCCCTCTCATAGCTCCACCTTCTTCCTCCTAGCTCCACCCCATCTCCTAGCTCCACCTTCTTCCTCCTAGGTCCACCCCCTCTCCTAGCTCCACCTTAATCCTCCTAGCTCCACCCCCTCTCCTAGCTCCACCCCCTCTCCTAACTCCACCTTCTTCCTCCTAGCTCCACCCCCTCTCCTAGCTCCACCCCCTACCTCCCCTAATATGGGAGGCCTGGAGGCGGAGTTGAGGCTGAGGCAGCACAGAGTAAAACACAACCAGACAAAAGACGAATGTACCACAGCACCGGTAGATCATATTATTTAAACATACTCACATTACAACATCAACACTGTTCTGCTAGTGACAGTTTCTAATTATCTCAATATATTGTAATACATTATACCAAGAGGCACTTACAGTAAGTCTGGCCATGAAGGATCTACAGTAGAGTGTCTAAATTACAAAACGGTAAAAATAAATAATGTTTATCTAAAAGACTTCGGTTGTCATAATATTTTAACTGTACAGAGGATATACTTTGTACAAAATGGAACAATAACCAACAATAAAATGAATATTTTACTTAACAAATACTGGTGAATCACATATTTCCCATCCTATAGGTATTGCTACATGTGTTAAGTGCAAGATACTAGAGAGAAGAACATAGTTATTGTGTCTGGGAAGTTCAGACTAGAGAGATAAAAATACAAGTCTCATAAGTTTTTATAGAGTGTAAAGCTTGTTTGGTTCTCTGTGTGAGCAAGGAGATGTGAGCAGATTGTGATGAAGGAGGAGGAGGAGGAGGAGGAGGAGGGGAGGAGGAGAGAGGAGGGGGAGGTGGAGGAGAGAGGAGGAGTTGGATGAGGTGGTGGTAGAGGAGGAGGTGAAGGAGGAGCTGGTGGTAGAGGGGGAGGAGTAGGAGGTGGAGATGGTGGTGGAGATGAAGTAAGAGGGGGAGGAGGACGGGGTGAAGGAGGAAATGGTGGTAGAGGAGGAGGAGGGAGGAGGGAGGAGGAGGATGAGGAGGAGAGGTAAAGGAGGAGATGGTGGTAGAGGAGGAGGAAGGAGGAGAGGTGAAGGAAGAGATGGTGGTAGGGGAGGAGGAGGAGGAGGAAGAGAAGCACTCAGAAGGGTACGATGGCTGCGCCAGACCACCAGCATATCAAAACTGAGGGTACAAAGCTTCATCTTTAGAGAGGACGTTTGACCTCCAGCTGTGACTCATCACAGCCCTTCAGCATGCCTGCTACGCCCACACACCACGCCCACGCCACGCCCACACGCCACGCCCACACTACGCCCACACACCACGCCCACACGCCACGCCCACACCACGCCACGCCCACACGCCATGCCTACACACCACGCCCACACGCCACGCCTACACACCACGCCTACACACCACCACGCCCACACACCACGCCCATGTTGGGACCCTGGTATGGGAGCGCCGGGACCCTCCAATACAACGGCCACCAAAACAGTGTTCGTCCTCCAGCGGGGATGTGTGGAGGAACATGGCCTGTGGTCAGGGTTCAGGGATGTGTGGAGGAGAATGGCATGTGGTCAGGGTTCAGGGGTCAGGGATGTGTGGAGGAACATGGCATGTGGTCAGGGTTCAGGGGTCGGGAATGTGTGGAGGAACATGGCATGTGGTCAGGGGTCAGGGATGTGTGGAGGAGAATGGCATGTGGTCAGGGTTCAGCGGTCAGGTCAGGGTCGTCCACAACCTCCACAGCTCCATCAGTTACTGAAGGTCACAAGGAAACTATATCCGTATGTATTAGACACACGTGGACCTGCACATGACTTTATACCAACTACAGGCCTGAATGTGTGTGTGTGTGTGTGTGTGTGTGCGCGTGTGTGTGTGGGCGCGGCCCTTTCCTGTAGGCAGATGACTTCAGAAGAAACAGGCATAACCTCTTAACTCATCTGATAGGGTACCACATGACTCTCAGCATGTAAACAGGCAATGTGCATGTTGTTAAGCATGTCCTGTAGTCAGTCACACGCATGGCCTTCTTATTACACACCGATGACCTTTTGGTTTTGACAGTTACACAGCCTGCCAGTTACACACTGGTGGTGCGTGTGTTTGTGTGTTGAACAGTGATTGGTAGGACATCAGAGAGGAAGATGGAGATGAGGAGGTTCCCTCACAGATAGGAGGCAGGAGGAGGAGGAGGAGGGAGGAGGAACAGACTGAGGGTTTGAAGGCACACAGGACGACTACAGGATCAAGCAGTCATGCACGTGTGCTTACATGTGCAAGCAAGCACACACACACACACGCAGACGAGGGGAGGAGGTGGGAGAGGAGGTGGGGAGGAGGTGGGGGGTTATCACAGAGGGGGTCTGGACATGTCTGATGATGAGCTGTTTGAGGCGTGCGCATTGCTGGGGACATCAGAGGACAGTGCATCCCGTGGAGATACTGAATCCTAACGACCTTGTTCTAGTTAAAGTGACGTCAACCAGCCAGTCAAACAGCTAGTCAACCAGCCAGTCAGCCAGCCAGCTAACCAGTGAACCAGCCAGTCAGTCAGCCAGATAACCAGTCAACCATCCAGCTAACCAGTCAGCCAGACAGTCAGTCAGCCAGATAACCAGTCAACCAGTCAGCTAACCAGTCAACCAGTTAAGAGAAGAAGGGAAGAGAGAGGACTCCCTCCCTCTTCTCTCTTACATCTCCCTGTCTTTCCACTCATCGTCAATCCTCTACTCTAGAGTAAGATGTCAGGGTCGCTCTCTCTATCACTCACTATCTCTCTTTCTCACTCTTGCACTCTTTCTCTCGAAGAAGCAGGTGGAGTGAAAGTGATGACTTGAATTGTATAGAGAGAGCAGCCTGCTGTCTGGCAGCAGCGACAGGCATAGCGTAGTGACAAGTACAGGTGTGTTCCTGTTAGCGTAGCGACAAGGACAGGTGTGTTCCTGTTAGCATAGTGACAAGGACAGGTGCGTTCCTGTTAGCGTAGCGCCAAGGACAGGTGTGTTCCTGTTAGCATAACGACAGGACAGGTTTGTTCCTGTTAGCGTAGCGACAAGGACAGGTGTGTTCCTATTAGCATAGCGACAAGTACAGGTGTGTTCCTGTTAGCGTAGCGCCAAGGACAGGTGTGTTCCTGTTAGCGTAGCGACAAGGACAGGTGTGTTCCTGTTAGCGTAGCGACAAGGACAGGTGTGTTCCTGTTAGCATAGCGACAAGGACAGGTGTGTTCATGTTAGCGTAGTGACAAGGACAGGTGTGTTCCTGTTAGCGTAGCGACAAGTACAGGTGTGTTCCTGTTAGCATAGTGACAAGGACAGGTGTGTTCATGTTAGCATAGTGACAAGTACAGGTGTGTTCCTGTTAGCATAGTGACAAGGACAGGTGTGTTCCTGTTAGCATAGTGACAAGGACAGGTGTGTTCCTGTTAGCGTAGCGACAAGGACAGGTGTGTTCCTGTTAGCATAGCGACAAGGACAGGTGTGTTCATGTTAGCGTAGTGACAAGGACAGGTGTGTTCCTGTTAGCGTAGCGACAAGTACAGGTGTGTTCCTGTTAGCATAGCGACAAGGACAGGTGTGTTCCTGTTAGCGTAGCGACAAGGACAGGTGTGTTCCTGTTAGCGTAGCGACAAGGACAGGTGTGTTCCTGTTAGCATAGCGACAAGGACAGGTGTGTTCCTGTTAGCATAGCGACAAGGACAGGTGTGTTCCTGTTAGCGTAGCGACAAGGACAGGTGTGTTCCTGTTAGCGTAGCGACAAGGACAGGTGTGTTCCTGTTAGCGTAGCGACAAGGACAGGTGTGTTCCTGTTAGCGTAGCGACAAGGACAGGTGTGTTCCTGTTAGCATAGCGACAAGGACAGGTGTGTTCCTGTTAGCGTAGCGACAAGGACAGGTGTGTTCCTATTAGCATAGCGACAAGTACAGGTGTGTTCCTGTTAGCGTAGCGACAAGGACAGGTGTGTTCCTGTTAGCGTAGCGACAAGGACAGGTGTGTTCCTGTTAGCATAGCGACAAGGACAGGTGTGTTCATGTTAGCGTAGTGACAAGGACAGGTGTGTTCCTGTTAGCGTAGCGACAAGTACAGGTGTGTTCCTGTTAGCATAGTGACAAGGACAGGTGTGTTCATGTTAGCATAGTGACAAGTACAGGTGTGTTCCTGTTAGCATAGTGACAAGGACAGGTGTGTTCCTGTTAGCGTAGCGACAAGGACAGGTGTGTTCCTGTTAGCATAGCGACAAGGACAGGTGTGTTCATGTTAGCGTAGTGACAAGGACAGGTGTGTTCCTGTTAGCGTAGCGACAAGTACAGGTGTGTTCCTGTTAGCATAGCGACAAGGACAGGTGTGTTCCTGTTAGCGTAGCGACAAGGACAGGTGTGTTCCTGTTAGCGTAGCGACAAGGACAGGTGTGTTCCTGTTAGCATAGCGACAAGGACAGGTGTGTTCCTGTTAGCATAGCGACAAGGACAGGTGTGTTCCTGTTAGCGTAGCGACAAGGAGAGGGGTCTTCCTGTTAGCATAGCGACAAGGACAGGTGTGTTCCTGTTAGCGTAGCGACAAGGACAGGTGTGTTCCTGTTAGCGTAGCGACAAGGACAGGGGTCTTCCTGTTAGTGTAGCGACAAGAACAGGTGTGTTCCTGTTAGCGTAGCGACAAGGATAGTTGTGTTCCTGTTAGCATAGCGACAAGGACAGGTATGTTCCTGTTAGCGTAGCGTAGTGGCAAGGACAGCTGTGTTCCTGTTAGTGTAGCCACAAGGACAGGTGTGTTCCTGTTAGCGTAGCGTAATGACATGGACAGCTGTGTTCCTGTTAGCGTAGCGACAAAGACAGGTGTGTTCCTGTTAGCATAGCGACAAGGACAGGTGTGTTCCTGTTAGCGTAGCGACAAGGACAGGTGTGTTCCTGTTAGCGTAGCGACAAGGACAGGTGTGTTCCTGTTAGCGTAGCGACAAGGAGTGTGTGGGTGGGTGTGTGGGGACAGGTGTGTTCCTGTCAGCTAAGGAGGGGAAACGGCATCTTGAAGACACAGGAGGAAGAATGAGAGAAAACAAGCATTGTGTGTGATGAAATATGCCATGAATCTGGTGTGTGTGTTTGTAGGTGTCAGTGAGTGAGTTTGTGTGTGTGTGTGTGGGTGTGTGAGAGAGAGAAGGTGTGTGTGTGTTTTCCTTGAGTGAGTATAAAGCTTAAAGCTGCAGGGATTCATTCTGCTTCTGAGTGGAATGCAGCTACACTCTTTCTGAGAGGTGCTGTGAGTGCTGTGTGTACAGTATGTGTGTGTGTGTGTGTGTGTGTACAAATTGTACTAGTCTCCATCGCCCTAAGGACCGGACACAGCTTTTTCCCTCACTTTCATCTCTTTGTTGCCAGAATACAGTGTGTGTGTGTCTGTGTTTGGAGAGGGCTTCTGAAGGGGTCCTGATCCACCACTCTTCCCCTCCCCTCACGGACACCACCCAGCCATCTGTCACCCCCCCCCCCCCCCCTCTTTTCTTGAGGCACGTATTTCTCTACTTCTACGGTTTTGTCACAACAACACCATTTTGTGTACAAGTGATGTGCTGGAAACCAAATATCAGGAGTCTTGTTTGGAGAGAATGCTGAAAGAACGTTCAAATGAAAGAATGTCTCAGTGTTCCAGATTCAGAAGGGTCGAAGGTCAAACTCTCACTTCTGGCTCCTCCTTTTTTTCCCCTGAGGTCTCTGATAAGGTGGCCACCTCTTCTTCCTCTATAGACCCCGCAACTTCCCCATCCTCTTGGCCATCTTTTGGCTCCTCCTCCTCCTTGCTGGCTAGCTCCTCCTCCTCTTTGTGAATGGCTGTGATTGGCTCCTCCTCCTCCTCCTCGTGAATGGCCGTGATTGGCTCGGAGGAGCCACTGATGCAGTTAGGCTCATCCCTGTCCGCCTGCTCCTGGGTTTCCGTGGCGATGACACTTTTCCACATCTGGTGGTTTTCCAGGAGGTGCTGGGTGATTTGGCAGAACACCTTCCTCCTCCTCTTCCTCCGCATCCTCTTCTCTGAGGGGAGACAAACAAGACCAGCGCTTACTCAAAAACAAACAGCACTTCAGTAGCATGTCCACAACAACACTAACCGTATAGTGATGGGTTACAGATTCACGTGGTGAATATTAGCCTTGTGAGATCATGCTGATGTAGAGAGCTCACGTTGTTACTCTTAAATCATTCTTGATACTCTCCATAGAGAACATTTTGAGCCCGATCAGAAAACGATCTCACCAATCAGAGTTGGTTCTGAGGAATTTGAAATACAAACTCCTCCTCCTCTGGGCGGGTTCATGACAGCGAGGAGAGGTTGAAGTGAGTGATATACCTGATCAGATTTTCAGAAGAGAGAGTGAATGTCCAGGGATATATATACGAAGAGGAATGTTGCTAAACTCACGAGAGCTCTCCGAGCCAGTCGAAGCATCCTCCTCTGCCGTGTCGTCCTCCTCCTCTTCCTCCTCTGTCTCTCCTCCCTCCTCCTCCTCCTCCTCCTCCTCCTCCACCCATCGTCCTGGCATGAGTGCGGCAGAGTCGTAGGATTTGCAGAGCGGACCGACGATGTGCGTGATGAACGACTCCTGCAGGTTGGCCAGCTGTGGCGCCGAGCGGTCCATAAAGGGGCTTATGGGTAGTCCCAGGCTGGCCTCCTCATCCCCCTGGCGAGGTGCATTTTGGGAAGACAGACAATACATGGAAACAACATGTCAGCTACATTCTGTCTGTGATATGACGTCCTACATTCCAACACATCAACACCCTTGGACCAGGTGCAGGCTGGTCATTTCCAAGCATACAGGTATGAGCTACTCGCCTTTGGAAACAGAAACAAGAGTTTGCATGCCAGCGAGAACTCTTTAGTTAATTTGTGCTAAACCTTAAACTTCATGCCTATGTGAAGCATTTTGCTCCTACTAATGAAATAATCCTGTATGAGAATGAAATAGTCCAGTATGAGCATGAAATAGTCCAGTATGAGCATGAAATAGACCTGTATGAGCATGAAATAGTCCAGTATGAGCATGAAATAGTCCAGTATGAGCATGAAATAGACCTGTATGAGCATGAAATAGTCCAGTATGAGCATGAAATAGTCCTGTATGAGCATGAAATAGTCCTGTATGAGCATGAAATAGACCTGTATGAGCATGAAATAGTCCAGTATGAGCATGAAATATAGTCCTATATGGGCATGAAATAGTCCTATATGGGCATGAAAAAGACCTGTATGAGCATGAAATAGTCCTGTATGAGCATGAAATAGTCCTGTATGAGCATGAAATAGTCCAGTATGAGCATGAAATAGTCCAGTATGAGCATGAAATAGACCTGTATGAGCATGAAATAGTCCAGTATGAGCATGAAATAGACCTGTATGAGCATGAAATCGTCCTGTATGAGCATGAAATAGTCCAGTATGAGCATGAAATAGTCCTGTATGAGCATGAAATAGTCCTGTATGAGCATGAAATAGTCCAGCATGAGCATGAAATAGTCCAGTATGAGCATGAAATAGACCTGTATGAGCATGAAAGTCCAGTATGAGCATGAAATAGTCCTGTATGAGCATGAAATAGTCCTGTATGAGCATGAAATAGTCCTGTATGAACATTAAATAGTCCTGTATGAGCATGAAATAGTCCTATATGGGCATGAAATAGTCCAGTATGAGCATGAAATAGACCTGTATGAGCATGAAATAGTCCTGTATGAGCATGAAATAGTCCTGTATGAGCATGAAATAGTCCTGTATGAACATTAAATAGTCCTGTATGAGCATGAAATAGTCCTATATGGGCATGAAATAGTCCTATATGGGCATGAAAAAGACCTGTATGAGCATGAAATAGTCCTGTATGAGCATGAAATAGTCCTGTATGAGCATGAAATAGTCCTGTATGAGCATGAAATAGTCCTACAGTATATGAGCATGAAATAGTCCTGTATGATCATGTAAGAGTCCTCAGAATGCATTCATATTAGCTAGTGAGAAGTGTTACATCCCTGTGATACCCTCTCCCTCTATCTCTCATTCACCTCTCTCCATCCCTCTCCCCCTCTCTCTCTCTCTCTCGCCCTCTCTCTCCTCTCTCTCTCTCTCTCTCTCTCTCCATCTCTCTCAATTTAAATGCAAAGGGCTTTAATGGCATGGGATACACAGGTTTACATTGCCAAAGCAAACTTCACAAAAAAGTCACAAAAATGTTAAAATATAAATGTAAATACAAATAGGTGAATTGAGTGAATAAGTAAGTGTAATATTTACTAATGTATTTGATAACGTTTAGGTTTGTATGTATAGTGTGTATATAGCGTATGTCCAGTGATCATGTGGGGTGCAGGGATACAGAGTGAGTCTTTACGGTGGTCGTGTTCCATTGGATGTCCTTTTTTTGTCACAACTGCTCACAAATCATGCTGCTGTGTTTGCACATTGCTGTATTTCCTCCAGAAGCAACGTATGAATGTGAATGAATGTTGGTGGTGGTCAGAGGGGCCGTAGGCGCTGATTTGCAGCCACGCTTCTGTCAGTCTGCCCCAGGGCAGCTGTGGCTACAGATGTATCTTACCACCACCGGTATGACTGTGTCTGAATAAATACTGGACTCTGTAAAGCGCTCTGGGTATCATGAAGGGCGCTATATAAATCCAACTTGATTGATTGAGAAGATATGGGAGTTTTCTCTCTCTCTTCCTCCAACTCTCTCTCCATCCCTCTGTCTCTGTCTCTCTATCCCTCCCTCTCTCTCTATCCCCCTCTCTCCATCTCTCTCCATCCTCCTCTCACTCTATCCCTCCCCCCTTCTCTCCATCCCCCCTCTCTCTCTCTCTCTCTCTCCCCATCTCTCTCCCCCTCCCCATCTCTCTCTCTCTCCCCATCTCTCTCCCTCTCTCTCTCTCCCATCTCTCTCTCTCTCTCCCCATGTCTCTCTCTCTCTCCCCATCTCTCTCTCTGAGTCCTTTGGGGATCAGTGACTGAATAATAAAGGCTTCACAGTGAAGACAACAGGAGAGGAGCCTCAGCAGGTTAACACAGCGACTCTCTGGTCATGGATAGATACAGGACATACATGGATGGATGGATGGATGGATGGATGGATGGATGGATGGATGGATGGATGGAGATGGATGGATGGATGGATGGATGGATGGATGGATGGATGGATGGATGGATGGATGGATGGATCCCTCATCCCTCAGTTTGTCCAGAGTCCAGGCTGACCCCCAGAACAGATTCTGCACAGTGAAGTCCTCCACATGTGTATGTGTGTGTGTGCGCGTGCGTGTGTGGACTGACGTTAGGGACCTACAACTGACTGCAGTAAAACTAGCTCCTCACCTCTGACCTGCAGTAAAACTAGCTCGTCACCTCTGACCTGCAGTAAAACTAGCTCCTCACCTCTGACCTGCAGTAAAACTAGCTCCTCACCTCTGACCTGCAGTAAAACTAGCTCCTCACCTCTGACCTGCAGTAAAACTAGCTCCTCACCTCTGACCTGCAGTAAAACTAGCTCATCACCTCTGACCTGCAGTAAAACTAGCTCCTCACCTCTGACCTGCAGTAAAACTAGCTCCTCACCTCTGACCTGCAGTAAAACTAGCTCCTCACCTCTGACCTGCAGTAAAACTAACTCCTCACCTCTGACCTGCAGTAAAACTAACTCCTGATCTCTGGCTACTGGGGCAGTAGACATCATCACATTCACTTTTCCACATGTGGTTTGAGCTCATAAAGGCTGAGGCCCTTGCTGCTTTCTAAAATTATGTTGGTGTGTTTGGTCTCCTGTAGCAGGGTGTGTAGTTGTGTGTGTGTGTGTGTGTGGTCGTATGTGTGTAGCAGTGTTTGTGGTTGTGGCATGATGAGGGTTGGGTCAGGTATTGACTAGTCTGGAATCAAACGCCACTAAACATAGGCAGAGGGGCAGAGCCAGCAAAACATGGGCAGAGGGGCGGAGCCAGCAAAACATGGGCAGAGGGGCGGAGCCAGCAAAACATGGGCAGAGGGGCGGAGCCAGCAAAACATGGGCAGAGGGGTGGAGCCAGCACATTAGAGGGGCCGAGCCAGCAAATCAGTCTACCTTTCAGATCCAGCTGCATTTGATTATTATTACAACAGGAGCGTATAGTCAGGACTACATGAAAAACTCATTCAGGTAATACACTTTGGCATTTGTGTAATATAAACCTGTTAAGTGAGAGTTAATGTGGAAGAAAGTAAATCACACCTTGTGTGCCAGAAATGATACTGACAGCAGGACTCGTTAGCAATACTTGAAAAGTGGAAATCTTCAGTCAGTGACCAATCAGAGGGCAAATCAGCCTCTTTGTACAGCCCATTATCTGTGCGGGCCAATGAGCATCCGGTTGAAAATCTGACCAGATTCTCATTGGAGTTCACGAATATCATCCCAGAAGTTCCCAGAAGTTGTTGAGAGGGCTTCTGGGTAGGTATTGGTATTGACAGACCTGCCACCCTAATATTTGAGAAAGCCTTTCTGTACACTGGGTCTGATCCCGCTCTCCCCTGGGTGTGTGTGTGTGTCTGCGTTTAGGTGTGTGTGTGTGTGTGTGTGTGTGCGTGCCTGTATGCATGTGTGCATGTGTGTTTGTATGTGTGTGTGTCTGTGTCTGTGTTTAGATGTGTGTCTGTGTGTGTGCGTGCATGTGTGTTTGTGTGTGTGTGGGTGTACGTGTGAATGTGTGTGAGTGTGTGTGTGTGTGTGTGTGTGTGTGTGTGTGTGTGTGTGTGTGTGTGTGTGTGAATGAGAGCTGTCACATCTAGGTCATCTCCTCTCCCCGTTTTGCAACATGCAAATATTGGCCCGATGTTCTACTCCTACTATCGGCCCCATGTTCTACTTCTACTATCGGCCCCATGTTCTACTTCTACTATCGGCCCCATGTTCTACTTCTACTATCGGCCCGATGTTCTACTTCTACTATCGGCCCCATGTTCTACTCCTACTATCGGCCCCATGTTCTACTTCTACTATCGGCCCGATGTTCTACTCCTACTATCGGCCCCATGTTCTACTTCTACTATCGGCCCCATGTTCTACTTCTACTATCGGCCCCATGTTCTACTTCTACTATCGGCCCCATGTTCTACTCCTACTATCGGCCCCATGTTCGACTTCTACTATCGGCCCCATGTTCTACTCCTACTATCGGCCCCATGTTCTACTCCTACTATCGGCCCCATGTTCTACTTCTACTATCGGCCCCATGTTCTACTTCTACTATCGGCCCCATGTTCTACTTCTACTATCGGCCCCATGTTCTACTTCTACTATCGGCCCCATGTTCTACTTCTACTATCGGCCCCATGTTCTACTCCTACTATCGGCCCCATCTTCTACTTCTACTATCGGCCCCATGTTCTACTTCTACTATCGGCCCCATGTTCTACCTACCAAATCCCTACATGTGATATGCCGTTACTAGGGACAACACAGCGTCCTTCTCGCCACTCAGAGCCAGTCTTGGTAGCTGTGCGGTTGCTAGGCACCCTTCTGTCTGTGGCCAGTCAGAGGCCGTGTTACTGGGGAGTGATTCTGTTGCCAGGCATCTGTATGGTAAACGGCTTGCATGGCTGGAGAACTCCTGAAGTGCTGCTCTGGCTCTTTATAACCAGCCAGACAGCCACCTAACCAGCTAACCAGCCAGCCAGCCAGCTAACCAGCCAGCCACCTAACCAGCTAACCAGTCAGCCAGCTAACCAGCCAGCCACCTAACCAGCTAACCAGCCAGCTAGCTAACCAGCCAGCCAGCTAACCAGTCAGCCAGCTAACCAGCCAGCCACCTAACCAGCTAACCAGTCAGCCAGCTAACCAGCCAGCCACCTAACCAGCTAACCAGCCAGCTAGCTAACCAGCCAGCTAGCTAACCAGCTAACCAGCCAGCTAGCTAACCAGCCAGCTAGCTAACCAGCTAACCAGCCAGCCAGCTAACCAGTCAGCCAGCTAACCAGCCAGCTAGCTAACCAGCTAACCAGCCACCTAACCAGCCAGCCAGCTAACCAGCCAGCAAGCTAACCAGCCAACCAGACAGCCAGCTAACCAGACAGCTAGCTAACCAGCTAACCAAACAGCCAGCCACCTAACCAGCCAGCCAGCTAGTTAACCACCTAACCAGCCATAACGAGCCAGTCAGCTAACCAGCCAACCAGTTAACCAGCCAGCCACCTAACCAGCTAACCAGTCAGCCAGCTAACCAGCCAGCTAGCTAACCAGCTAACCAGACCGTCAGCTTACCAACCAGCTAGATAACCAGCTAACCAGACAGCCAGCTAACCAGCCAGCTAGCTAACCAGCTAACCAGACAGACAGCCACCTAACCAGCCAACCAGGTAGTTAACCAGCTAATCAGTCAGCCACCAAACCAGCCAGCCAGCTAGTTAACCAGTTAACCAGCCAGCCACCTAACCAGCTAACCAGTCAGCAAGCTAACCAGCCAGCTAGCTAACCAGCTAACCAGTCAGCCAGCTAACCAGCCAGCTAGCTAACCAGCTAGCCAGCCACCTAACCAGCCAACCAGCTAGTTAACCAGCTAATTAGCCAGCCACCAAACCAGCCAACCAGCCAGCCAGCTAACCAGCCAACCAGCTAATCAGCCAACCAGCTAACCAGCCATAGCCAGCCAGCCAGCTAACCAGCCAGCCACCTAGCCAGCCACCAAACCAGCTAACCAGCTCACCGGCCAACCAGCCGACCAGCTAGACTGGTGGTTAAGATAAACCTGAAGCCTGGCAGTCATACCTGTTGGTAGAACCTGGTTTAGTAGTCATACCTGCTGCTAGAACCTGGTCTAGCAGTCCTACCTGTTTGTAAAACCTGGTCTAGCAGTCCTACCTGTTGGTAGAACCTGGTCTAGCAGTCCTACCTGTTGGTAGAACCTGGTCTAGTATCTTAACTGTAGTATCATACCTATCAGTAGAACTTGGTCTGGCAGTCGTACCTGTTGGTAGAACCTGATCTAACAGTCGTACCTGTTGGTAGAACCTGGTCAGATGTACCTGTTCGTAGAACCTGGTCAGTCGTACCTGCTGGTAGAACCTGGTCAGTCGTACCTGTTCGTAGAACCTGGTCAGTCGTACCTGCTGGTAGAACCTGGTCAGTCGTACCTGCTGGTAGAACCTGGTCAGTCGTACCTGCTGGTAGAACCTGGTCAGTCGTACCTGCTGGTAGAACTCGTTGACGATACCGCTGGTCCACTGCAGGTGCAGGTCTTTGCACTTGAGCGGCCCGTTGATGTCGGCCAGCTTGATGCACATCTGACACACCAGCAGACGGTCGTTCTCATTGGTCCAGTCGATGCCTGAGCAGCCTTCCTCCCCCACCTGGGCAGGTACAGGAAGACACCACCTGCTCATGTAGTCCTTTCAGACACGTCCAAGTACTAATTTCAAATACTTCAAACCATTTGAAATACTTGAAAACATTTCAAATACTTCAAACCATTTCAAGATCATGCTCGTTTCCTTAAAATTTTTTCCCTAAGAAGACGAGGCAAGATCTATCATTACGCTATTAAATTACGGTATTTGAAATGATTTAAAATAGTATTTCCTGGGCCCTTTACAAGCCCTCTGCAAGGTCATTACCTTGGCGTTGAACTCGGCCAGGAAGTCGAAGTGCTTCTTGAGGTCGGTGGCGAGGATGGCCTCTATGACCAGGAAGCGGAAGCGCTTGAACTCCACGTGCTCCAGGCTGGACAGGAAGTTGTACTCGGGCTGCGACATGAAGAGGTTCCAGGCAGAGGCAGCATGGTGGTTCTCCAGAACTGAGCGGTCATTGTACAACACCGCCTGAAGGGGGGGGGGTAGGACAGAGAGCGGGAGAGGGAGAAGAAGGGTAGAGAGAGGGAGAGAGAGAAGGAGAGAGAGAAGGAGAAGGGTAGAGAGAGGGAGAGAGAGAAGAAGGGTAGAGAGGGAGAGAGAGAAGGAGAGAGTGAAGGAGAAGGGTAGAGAGAGGGAGAAGAAGGGTAGAGAGAGGGAGAAGAAGGGTAGAGAGAGGGAGAGGAAGAAGGGTAGAGAGAGGGAGAAGGAGAAGGGTAGAGGGAGAGAGAGAAGGAGAGGGAGATGGAGAAGGGTAGAGAGAGAGAGAGAGAAGGAGAAGGGTTGAGAGTGTCTGCTATTCTTTCTGTTCATCTACTCATCCATCCATCCATCTGTCCCTTCCCCCTCCCTCCATCCATCCCTTGCCCCTTCCCTCCCGTCTCTGACCTGTGGGGCGCTGGTGGCTACCAGGAAGGCGTTGGTTCTTCCAGGGTGGTCGTAGTCGTGCATGGCCGAGGCCACGTAGAGAGCCATCAGCTCCAGGGCCGGTACCAGGCCAGACATGCAGCCGTAGCCCCCCTCCGGCCTCGGGCTCCTCCGGGACACCAGGTACCCTGCGCGGCTGGGAGCGCCCACGCCTGGGAAAGAGGGGGGTGGAGGGGAGGGGGTAGAGGTTAAAGGTCAAAATGGGGTTGCTGAGAAATTAGGCAAATGGGATAGGAAACGCAGGCAAACAGACAGACAGACAGGCAGACAGACAGGAAGACAGACAGGCAGGCAGACAGACAGACAGACAGACAGGCAGACAGACAGACAGACAGACAGACAGACAGACAGACAGACAGACAGACAGACAGGCAGACAGGCAGACAGACAGGCAGGCAGGCAGACAGACAGACAGACAGACAGCCCCCTCTTCTCTCCTCTCATGAAGCCCAGATAGCAGACATCAGGCTGGGCCATCTGCCAGATGTCCTGTCTGTGTAAAGACTGGTTAATACCTCACAATGGACCGTCTGCTCTCTCACTTCTGAGAAACACCACTGACGGTCCACCACACAGGTAAAAACAAATACTACCAGCTGCTCATGGGAATTGTAGTTCTGGGAAGGTTATCTAGCGTGTGTGTGTGTGTATGGGGGTATGTGTATTCCTGTGCGTGTTCCTGTGTGTGTGTGTGGGGGGGGGGGCTATGTGTGTGAGTTTGTGTGTGCATGCGTGCGTGCGTTTATGGGGGTATGTGTGTTTCTGTGTGTGTGTGTCATTGTGTGTATGTGTGTTTCTGTATGCATGTGTCAGTGTGTGTATGTGTAAGCGTGTATAGGGGTATGTGTGTTTCTGTGTGTGTGTATGTGTGTTTCTGTGTGTGTGTGTGTGTGTGTGTGTGTGTTCCTGTGCGTGTGTGTGTTCCTGTGCGTGTGTTTCTGTGTGTGTGTGTGTGTGTGTGTGTGTGTGTGTGTAAGCGTGTATAGGGGTATGTGTGTTTCTGTATGTGTGTTTCTGTGTGTGTGTGTGTGTTCCTGTGCGTGTGTGTGTGCATCCTCACCAGAGTCGTTGCTGTGTTGGGGCGCCAGGGTGGGCAATCCGGGCACGGGCTGGGTGGTGAGGTACCAGACTGCGTGGAGGACATCGGTGGCGTGGATACGGTTGTGGTCTGGGGAGAGAACAGAGGCTGTAGTACCAACACACGCCACCAGAGGGACACTCTGGGGAGAGAACAGAGGCTGTAGTACCAACACACGCCACCAGAGGGACACTCTGGGGAGAGAACAGAGGCTGTAGTACCAACACACGCCACCAGAGGGACACTCTGGGGAGAGAGCAGAGGCTGTAGTACCAACACATGCCACCAGAGGGACACTCTGGGGAGAGAACAGAGGTTGCAGTACCAACACACGCCACCAGAGGGTGCCGCGCCAACACATACCAGCCAGGCGGGTGTGAGGGGAGAGAAAGGAATGTTGGTAGAACTAATAGTCTACACCCCCTTGAGGATAGTTGAGGAGAGGCTGCTCTTTACAGAGACAAACAATATGAATCAAATCATGGAAATGTTATACTTGCGTCTATAGTGTGCAATATACTGTCAATGGGTCAGTGTGTGTGTGTGTGTGTGTGTGTATGTGTGTGTGTGACTCACATGGAATGTCCCTGTATCCGTTCTCCAGAGCATGGAAATAGTTCATGAACTCTCTCACAGGGATCTTGAACGTGTCAAACAGCCCTGTGTCCTCAAAGAGCCTGTAGGAAACCTGCAACACACACACACACACACACACACACACACACACATAGATATTAAATCCCATATGGTGTCCTCCACTACTACGTATGGGTACACAAAAGCCTGAGCCAAATTCCAAGGAACTGCAAATCACATTTTCACCAGTAGATTGAAGCCTAAGGATATGAAGGAGATGGCTGATGCAACCTGGCTAATGCTAACCTGGCTAATACGTAAGGGATATTTACCGAGGGGCCGAGCAATATGCTGTTTCAATGCCCGAGCGGAGGGTGTTATCTCAATCAATGAACAGCAACACATCTACTGCCTGTCTGAATTAGCCTACATCTCTTTGGATGTTTTCTTTTAACGTCAAATCAATAGTCGTTTTTTCATCCCTTGCCTCTAGCCTTTAGGCTCATCTTTGCCCCTCGTAACCCCAAGCAACCATTCAATGCATTGCGTGACTTGCGAGGCTTTATGTTGGGCTTATTAGGCTATGACCTAACCGCAAGGCTGCGTCTGATCTCTTGATTACTCCGTATCGGCGCATTAATCTACAGCTGTACTTGTACATCGGGCGGGATATATAGAAATAATGTATCCCTCCCAGCCAATCAGAATCAAGCATTTACAAATGAAGTTGAATAATATGTTATTTTTTGTCTGTGTCTGAAGAGTCTATTGTTGATGCATTTATTGGTTATGTTTTGTATTTTGAAATTATTAAATCTATTTTGGTTTGCTCGTACAGTCGTGTCTCATAAGCTCATATGGAACATGGAAATAAAATCAATCAACCAATCAAAACTAACCTGGCTAATGCTAACCTGGCTAATGTTGACCTGGCTAATACTAACCTGGCTAATGTTGACCTGGCTAATGTTGACCTGGCTAATGCTAACCTGGCTAATGTTGACCTGGCTAATGCTAACCTGGCTAATGTTGACCTGGCTAATGCTAACCTGGCTAATGTTGACCTGGCTAATGCTAACCTGGCTAATGTTGACCTGGCTAATACTAACCTGGCTAATGTTGACCTGGCTAATGCTAACCTGGCTAATGTTGACCTGGCTAATGCTAACCTGGCTAATGTTGACCTGGCTAATGCTAACCTGGCTAATGCTAACCTGGCTAATGTTGACCTGGCTAATGCTAACCTGGCTAATGCTAACCTGTGAGAGGATGCAGCCGCTCGTGCCGCTGATCTTTTCGACCAGGCTGAAGATGGGGAAGTTCCAGCTAGTTAGTTGACTCATCCAGGGGTCCAGGTCTGACATCAGTAGGGGCTCCGGGGCCAGGATGGGCTTGTCCTGAGGGGTAGGGGGCAGAGAGCAGTGGTAGAGGGGGCATGAGAATTGCAAAGGGACACACAACTCTAGTCCCTCTGTCTCTGCATGGGACACCCACTTCTGGTGTGGGTAGCAGGGGGTGGAGGACAACGCCCTCTGGCTGGTATGACCTGCCCCCGTCCTGGGGAAGCGCAGGCCTCCTGCCCCCCTCCTCCTCGTTCTGTGCAAAGTCGCTGCTGTCACTGTGGTTGGTCTCGTAGGTGCTGTCGTAGTCCGAGGACACCACCACCTGGTCATCTGGCACACAGAGGGAGTGAGCAGGTTAGCACAGGGACAGAGTACTACGTAACCTCCCTCTCTCTCTCTCTCTCTCTCTCTCTCCCTCTCTCTCTCTCTCTCTCTCTCTATCTCTCTTGCTCTCTCCCTCCCTCTCTCTCTCTCTGACTCTTTCTCTCTCTGTCCCTCTCTCTCTTTCTCTCTCCCTCTCTCTCTCTCCCTCTCTCTCTTGCTCTCTCCCTCTCTTTCTGTCTCTTTCTCTCTCTGTCCCTCTCTCTCTCTTTCTCTCTCTCTCTCTGTCCCTCTCTGTCTCTCTCTCTTTCTCTCTCTCTCTCTCTCCGCAGAACAGGGTGGAGCAGATTAGCACAGGGACAGAGTCCTGTGTGAGCTCTCAGCCTGCCGTAAGGGACAGGGGGTGTGCTGGTGCTGCTCGTACCCGGGTTGGGGATCTTGTCTCCCTTGTCCATGGAGCCGTCTCTGTGGCCCAGTCTGCCCAAGGGTCTTCCACAGCTGCAACAGGACAGGGACACCAACAACCCATTCAGAACACATGCAGAGGCTGCTACCCGTCAACCAGGCCTGGGTAGTGGCAAGGACCTCACAATACCATATGTATCACGATACATTGCGATACGATGCATATTGCGATACACTGTAATACTTTACATAGTTTACTGGATATGTCTGAGGTGATCCTGAGAACGGAGGAAATGTAAGGACATTTTAAATGTCTAAAACATGAATAATGAAAGATAGATTTTCCGCATCACTGGTATAGCTCCCAATTGGGAGCTATACCAGACTGGAGTCTCAGGAAGAGCTGGGAAGCCTCAAAACGTTACACACGCTATGGTGTTAACTTAATAAACCAACTGGGAGCTATACCAGTGATGCGGACAATATATCTTTCATTGCTTACGTTTCTCTGTCCAGCACCTGGACTTCAATGCGGATGTGCGTGCCTTATATCTTTTTCACTAAAACATAAATAATGTATCGATGGTTGAATTGAAAAAATATGACTTTACTCAGCTGTATGGATTTTATTGCACACCCCTAATTTCACATGTATATTTATTCTACAGTAGATGCAATGTTACTGCTCAATCAGCTATTTAACTACAGGATGGACGGACAGAACAGAAGAGAAGAGGAGAGAGAAGAAGAGAAGAGAGGAGGAGAGAGAAGAGGAGAGAGGAGGAGAGAGAAGAGAAGAGGAGAGGAGAGAGGAGGAAAGAAAAGAAGATCTCTGACAGCACAACTCAGCCATGCTGATGAGCATCATGAAGATCCTTTCATAGGACACACTCCTCCTCCTCCTCCCTCCTCCTCCTCACTCCTCCTAACTCCTCCTCCTCCTCCTCCTCACTCCTCCTCACTCCTCCTCCTCCTCGAATCACTGCCCTTGTCTTCAAACAGAACATTCCAGCAAAACACGGTTCTGGCACTTACAGGACAATACCCATACCTCCGAGCAGTCTCTCCCTGCTGTCACGCACACACACACACACACGCATGCACACACACACGCACGCACACACGCGCACACACACACACACACACACACACACACACACGCAAAACAGACAGGTGTGTGTTTTGGTGTTTACATGTACAGTTTGTCTGCGTGTGTGTGTTCAAGAGTATGCGAGTGTGTGTTCACAGTTCTGTGTGTGAGTGTGTCTGTGAGTTTGTGTGTGTGTGTTTGAGTGTTTGAGAGTGTGTTACCTGCTGCAGAGTAGCGGGGGCCTCCAGGCGTGGCTGGAGGAGCAGGGGGCACTGTGGCTGTGTGTCAGGGCCCTGTGGGGGGGGCGGGGGGCCGGGGGGTCGGGGGCCGGCAGCTCCACTGAGAACGAGCGCACAGTGGGACTGGAGACCGGGGAGCAGCAGGGGGAGACCATGGGGGAGACCATGGGGGGAGGGAGACCTGAGAAAGAGAGAGAGAGAGAGAGAGAGAGAGGGAGGGAAAGAGAGAGGGGGAGAGAGAGAGAGGGAGAAAGAGAGAGGGACAGAGGGGGAGGCACAAAGAGAGGGAGAGAGAGAGGGAGGGAGAGAGAGAGGGCGAGAGAGAGAGATACTCTTGAATTGTATTCTTGATGCTTTGGCAATACTGGTCACCTGACATTCATGTCAATAAAGCATATTGAATTGACACACACACACACACAGCGGGAGAGAGAGTGTTTGTTGGTAGCAAGCATGTGTGAGAGACAGAGAGGGCCAATTTATTATTACATAGCACATGCCTTTCCTGAACACAGTACAAAGCAACAGAGAAATAAAAATAAATTACCTGCTACCACACACACACACACACACACACCTGGCCTACCGGGCCGCCGGTTGTAGAGGTGGTTGGAGGAGGCGGAGCCAGTGTAGGAAGCTGACATGGAACGACCCTTGGTAATCAGCATCACAGAGCTGTTCCACGAGTCACTGTTCACCATACTGCAACACACACACACACACACACCAAGGTCAGATTGGAAACCCAGACATCATTTCAATAGTGGTACAATATGGGGTGTGAAAAGTGCCACTTTGGTTGCTTGTTCAAAGCTTCCAACTAGGGACGTGACATGGCAGGGACCTCCCGATTAGATTTTATCCTGATACTTAGGTGCCTATTCGATTTATATTGCGATTTTTGTGGCAATTGTGATTCTGTAATATTGTGATTCAATATGACGATTTATTGAGATTTTTTTTTTTTACACTGTACCATGGAAAACAGTTGAATCATACCTTTAAATACAAGTCAAATTCACTTTGCTTTTCAAGTTTTATTTCAGCTTGAACATTTCAGCTTGAACAAGAACAATGCCATCTTTTCAAAACTCAGCACATTTAAACAATAAATAAAAGGTCAATAAAATAGAATAAACGCTGTCTTCTTTATAACTAGACATGTCTGTGTAAGCAAATGTAGGCTACATATACTGCATAAGAAACCAGCATCACATGACTGAATAGTTTTCACTATACAAACTCACTTTACCTTTTCAAAAACCCAGCACAATGAAACAATAAATAAAATATAAATTAAATAGAAAATGAACAAAAATCCCTCCCTCCCTCTCTCTCCCTCCCTCTCTCTCTCTCCCTCCCTCTCTCCCTCTCTCTCGCTAGTGCGTGGGTATCTTTAGATTTTTGTGGAGAAACGAGAGCTGGTCAACATGCTCTAGGCTGAGGTTGCTCCTCTGGGCAGTAACGATGTCCCCTGCAGTAGAGAACACGCGTTCGGCTGACACACTGGTACACACAAGTACCGCTTGGCACGCTTGGCCAGGAGAGGGTACTCAGATTGATTACCTTTCCACCAGTCCAAGGGGTTTCCTGACAGTGGCAAAGGAGCTGCTGCTTTGTAATTATTGATCTCCTCTTCTGCTTGGTCAAGGAATTACTTTTCTGGTGCAGCCCTGACATCCACAAAAGTGTCCCCGAGTAGATCAGCCAGTGCACAGGTCCTCTTTGCAGGTGGGGGACCCTGGGGTGCTTCTTCCTCTTCAGCAGCAGCACTTTCATCTTCCTCTTCCAATATCACCACTCCTTCCTGCAGTGTTGAGTGTACAACAAATGAAACACAGTGGGACAAATTGGGTTATGTTTGAAATGCTATTATGATCATTTTTTAACACCATTATGTTTATAGTCTACAACACCTCACACAGCACTAGCAAAGCAAAGTCTAGATAACTCCAGAATAGTCATTAGTCAGTAGGCTATAAAGTAAAGTATTATGAACAGGAAGCTAGATTCATTTCAGCTGTTGTCTATCGTCTACCCAGTGCCCACGCACGCGCGCACACACACACACATGAACTAAAGTGTAATTAAAATATTTAAAGCTTGTAGTAGGCTGTCATTTATTTATTTTAGTAGCATTTATAAAAAGCTGGTAGTATGCTGTCATTTATTTATTTTAGTAGCATTTATACATTTTTACCTGAGGATGCTGCTCTGCGATTGCTGCAGCTTCATCGACCACTCTTCTGTATGTCTCTCGTCTGTCGTTATCCGACAAGAAAGGCAGACTTTTGAAACTTTCATCAAGTGCTGACGCGATGTTAAGTTTGGTCTTCTCCACGTCGCCTGTATACCTTCTCTCTAGGTCTTGGTGAATGGCCTTCTTGATGTCTTTAACAAAGTGAGTATTACCAAGGTTCTCCCGTGTGGATTTCAGAAGCTGAGCGTTTAGAGGGGCTATCACGGAAAGGGTCGGGTTGCTCTCATCCGACATAACACGTCATAACACATGTCATAACACGTCATAACACATGTCGCTACCTTGACTGGCTTCAGAGTTTGGACCAGTTCTTCGGCATGAGATATGTCCGCCTCTGTGAAGGTCTCCTTCTCGCTCTTTCTTACCTCGGGGGAGAGCAGTGCGGCGGTGATCGCTGGCTGTTGCTCAAGGAAACCATCTCGTCTGAGCTATTCCATCTCGTTGACACATCGGTTATTAGTTTGCGCTCCGGGAGCTCCAATAACTTTTGTTTTTTCTCCAAAACATGGAGGCCTATGGCGCTTCTGTGGAAATATCCAGTCACGCGTCTAAGGGCCCGTGCCCTCCGCGTTTTCATCTGCTTGGGTGGCCGTGTTCGGGCTTCAAGCTAATGAGCATTGGAGATTTTATAGGGGGGGCAAGGGGGGCAAGTGCCCCCTATAATTAACACAATTATTACTAATTAACACAATTATTAAATACATTATTGTGGTTTGTACCAGTTTGTGTTAGATCATCATTAATTTTAAAAGTGTATTTATTACTTAAACTAGGCTACCTTTAAATATATATATATATATTCATAATCCACTAATGGCACAACTCGTCCGTCGAAAAAAATGAGATCTGACTGTAGCCTACTGCTCAGTGCTCAACAAGCTAGCTAACTAGCCAACCTGCTCATAATGGCAAAAAGAGCTATAAAAACAATTTACCACTTCTTCATAAAATAAAATAAAATCTGGCAATGCTAATGAAGAAGCTACCACTCGAAATGACAGCGCAGCAGGTACAATCGAATGCAGAAGTGCTCCAGAGGCTATCGGAGCTAGCACTAGCACTGGCAACATCACCATCGGCGAGGAAGCTAGCACCAGCAAGCAGTTGCAGTTTGATGTTGTGATGTTGGGTATGGCCTAGTGCTCGGTCATAAAGTCATATTGACATGCTTGTGGTGTCTAGATGAAGTTTGATGCGTTGTACATATGGAATTGTCATACGGATTTCTTATTAGCATACTGTTCACAACTGGTATTCTTTGTAAATAGATGGGACGAGACGGCAGAACTGTTTTGTTTTTTTTCTCACGTCAAAATGTTGCCCCCCCTACTCTCAGAGGGTTAAATCGCCTATGCTAATGAGCGTTATAATCTTGCATAGAATACTGATTCTGTCAAATATATCGTTTCGAAAAAATATTTCTTTATCCAGGCATCTTAGTTTTAAGTTTAATTTTAGCGAGCAGGTTATATTTGCTCTTATGTGGTATTCATTTTGTTCGCGATCGTACAGCCAGGCTACAGAGCTCCAGGAACCCCTATGCCAAGCCGAGCTGCATCACATTCTGGGCCGGCCACAATTTGATGCAGCTCGGCTTGGCATAGGGGTGCAACAGTTGTCAGCTTCAGTGCACGCTGCGTGGCCAGGTTCAAGGTGTGTGCGTCAGTGGCGTAGCTACTTCTACTTCTTGCCTAGGCCCTGCCAAATCAAGCAGCTTTTTGTAATATAACATTTTTATTAAAAACAATTTGTTTGCATTCCTCTTCTATGTATGTTTGTGTGTGATATAGGCTTCAGCGCATTCTATTTTACACTGTATACTTTAAAAAGGACAGGGGCTATCATGCTTGTACTGGTTGGAGGTAACAATCTGTCTATTATTTATTTCAACCATTTACATTTTGTTTTCTGTAGCGTGTGTTGCAATTGGCTGGTTCAATGGCATTGGCGAATGAAATCGCTTACGTCATTTCAGTCAGTTCGGTTATTTTATAGAACCTGCTTCGCTGACGCTAACCTTAGCTAATTTGTCGCGCAATCTAGTAGAGTATTCAGCAGCAATGGCGAAAAGACAAATGTCCATTACAGGTTTTTTGAAAAAAACAAGATTAGAGGAACATGCTGTTGAGGAATCTGTTAATCTTGGGGAGGGGGTCAGTGATTCTGCGCTGAGAGACGAACATGAACATGAACAACCTTCACTGCTAACGACAACGTTACCAACTGACACAGAAATGGATAACGTTAGTGTGTGTGTTAGTCCGCGCCAGGGACTGAGGAGGGATGTGACCCAGGCCCACCAGACCCAGTCCCATCACAGCCATCAAGGCCTCTGCCACCAGACCTCTCTGCTATCGACGAACCGGAGACTCAACCAAGACTGGAAAGTTTTCCTGGAACTGTCAAATCCGGAAAATCGCGTTGCTTTTCTACAAATTGGTATAAAGAGTTCACCTGGATTGAGTATAGCAAATCAAGGGATGCTATATTTTGCAAATGTTGTCGCCATTTCCCTGGGATTCGTACGGAATATTCCTTTGCAAGGGATGGATTTACAGATTGGAAGCACCTCAGACTGGCTTGTTCTAAACACGAAAAAAGCAAACCGCATGCTATTGCTTTTAGTAAACTGGTGGCATACAAAGAAAGTCATGGGCCAAATAGCCGTTGGACTGTTCTAAACCAAATGCACGGAGATGCCAGTATTAATATTGCTTTTATTGAACGAAACCGTGAACATGTGAAGGTGGTACTACTCAGCTGGCACACGACCGACCTTCAACTTTGAAATATAGTTGGATTAATGTCAGTCGTCATTTCAACCTTGAAACAATATTGAATGCTCAATGGTTGAAAAGGTTGATAAAATACTTAGAAATCAACGTTGAAATTCTGTTGAAGATCTGTACGTTGATGTACAACAACGTCAACATGATGTCTTCAACCTGCCTTATAGCCCTTAAATGCACAATATGGGTAAAAAGTGTCCCAACAAAGGTTTTGCTTTATATATCTTTGCAATAAATTAATTTTATTGCGCTTGCACAAAGAATGAGATTCGAATTTCCTTTCGTGGACATCCGAGGATGTCCTATTATGGACACCGTAGTTTCTTTGGAAATTTTGGTGCGGTGCATCGTGTGTAATGTTTGTCTCGCACTAGCTGGACGTAGCTAGTATCTACTTATATACAAGCTGAGCAATGTGCCAGTCATTCCCTTGTTGTCCAACTTTTGCTGCTACTTGTAGATTGTAAGGTTAATATATTGTTTAGCTTGCTAAGTTGGTTTTGCTTTCGCGTTTTAACATAGGCTACATCCTGGGTCGTATTGTGCTGGAGAGGTTGTTTAGAAAGCTAAAAGCTGTTACCAGCCGGCAGATTGACTGTGAATGCCTTTGCTGTATAGAAGTAGGCCCCTATGTCACAAAATGTGTTTGTGTGTGTGCATGCCAGTGCCACAAACACTTATTTTTCACATTATTGTTGGATTGATGTTGTTGCTATTTGCACAGTTGTCAGTGTTGCAACCCCATTCATTGCTGTTGTAGGCCTACATGTGCATCTTGATTCTAATGTAAAATAAAATTATAAAAAGTTCACGCCTTTGTTCTCTGTGGCTACATGATTGAAAAGTAAGAAGTTGAAACAAAGTTGCAGTTTCAACAGTGATGCAAAGTTGACTCAAATACCTTAATTTACCCATGTTGAAAAGTAAGCCGTTGAAACAAAGTTGGGATTTCAAAGTTGATTCACCTTTAAAATTCAACACATATTCAGCAGTGATTGTAAGACCTTAATTCACCCATGTTGAAGAGTAAGATGTTGGAACAACGTCGCGATATCAACGTTAATTCACCTTTCAAAATCAAAACCTAATCCAACGTTGATTCACATAGTCACATGACGTTAAATCACCCGTGAATCAACATTGAAATGCCAGCTGGGTAGATATCGTCATGATGTATGCTAAACAAGACATTTCTCTCCGGGGGCACAGAGAAACAGAGGATGCCTTAAATAAAGGTAACTTTTTGGAATTGTTCAAGTTCATTTCTAAGTATAATCCATAAGTGGAAAACAGGCTCCAGCAGCTTCCACGCAACGCTACAGTGATGAGCCCCGTCGCTGAATAAAAATTCAGCAACAAGTTGTGGCAGTGTTCTCTTTATACCACATCACAATGATATCAGCTACACTAGCTCTGCATACATGGCACACATTATCCAAGCTGTGTTATTTGTTGTGAGGGACTTGGATACATAATTGTGTTTTTCTGGCAAACCAGTCATTGAAATGCTACAGTGTGATCATGGGTACCTTCCTTCATTACTAAGCGTTATTATACTATGTGACATAGTGTTAATATGTCTTTGACATAAACAAATGATAAGAAATTACATGTTCTACAATCTCTACTATTGCTATGCATCAGTCTGTGTAAAGCTGGCTGATGGTGTCGAGGTCCTGGCTACTAGCTGCCTATCGCCTCCCTCGGTCCTCACTCCAGCTTAGCTCCTCCCAGTATAGAGCTGGACGTTCATCTGGCAACTCGGGACAACTGCAATTCTCCTTCCTACTCTGGGCTTGTTCCCTCAGGGGCATAACTTCTCCAATGCTGCAGCTGGATAGTACTTCCCTGAGCCATGACCATGCCTAGTACCATGCCATATCTAACCACGCCGATATGAATATTTTTAGTGCTATATTTACCATAGTCGTCTTCATTCTCTGAAGCGATGTATCGAAGTCATTCATTAAGCGAGTTGAAACTCAGACACACACACACACACATACATACACGCACTTCTCAAGACTGAAAACAGCAGCAACTCATTCGGTGACGTCACGCGGAAGTACGGTGGCTACCGCGCTTGCGCAAGCAGTTTCACATACAGCTGCGCTGGTTAGAGCGAACGTGTATGTATGTATGTATGTATGTGTGTATGTATGTAGGCTATGTTAGATCTCATACATACACACATACACACACACACACACACACATACACACATGGTCTTGCAATGTGTGAACAAGCAACCCTTCGTGGTACACGTGACAGACACACAGACACACATACATACATACACGCACCACTGAGCTCACAACTCACAACGCAAACAGTCATTCGGTCACGTGAGCTCCCCCATTCATTTAAAGCGCGATCGAACTACCGCGCTTTTGCGCGTTGTTTTGTAGTGAGCTGCGCTGTATAACACGAATGTATATACATACACACATACACACATACATACATACACATTGTAAGTAAGCTTTGAACAAGCAAAAATTGCCCTTTTCACACCACATACCATAGTACAATGCTGACAAAGAACAAACACGGTGGCCTGTGTGTGTGTGTGTGTGTGTGTATGTCACCTGCAGAGTGGGCTGTCGTGTTTGTGTGTGTGTGTCACCTGCAGGGCGGGCCGTCGTGTGCGTGTGTGTGCGTGTGTGTGTCACCTGCAGGGGGGGCCGTCGTGTGTGTGTGTGTGTGTATATGTGTCTATATGTGTGTGTGTGTGTGTCATCTGCAGGGCAGGCTGTCGTGTGTGTGTGTGTGTGTGTGTGTGACCTGCAGGGCGGGCTGCCGTGTGTGTGTGTGTGTGTGTGTGACCTGCAGGGCGGGCTGTCGTGTGTGTGTGTGTGTGTGTGACCTGCAGGGCAGGCTGTCGCGTGTGTGTGTGTGTGTGTGTGTGTGTGTGTGTGTGACCTGCAGGGCGGGCTGTCGTGTGTGTGTCTGGTGCTGGGGGGCCGGGGGTCTCGGGGCAGCGGTCCTGGTTCTATGGTGGGCAGGCCGGTGGCCGAGGTGGTGGTGGTCCAGGACGAAGAGATCCTCCTCAGCAGCCCGGGAGGAAGACCACGTCGCAGGAGACGCTAGGACACACACACACACACACACACACACACCGTCACACACACGCACACACACACACACACACACACACACCCACCGTCACACACACGCACACACACACCGTCACACACACGCACACACATACACACACCGTCACACACACATACACACACACACAAAAACCGTCACACACACACACACACACACACCGTCACACACACACACAGACACACACAGTGGAGAATGACCCTGTTCTGTGTCGACTATGAGCATGTCTGTTCAGATTGGGTCAGAGGAAGCTGGCTTCAACTCAAACCCATTTGGTTCTTTTTTTTACTGATGTTCTGTGATAATTGAGGCTAATTAGATTGAACATGTTGCAGTTTTTGTCCAAGGAAAGATGTTTTTGGGGCATTCAAGCGTGAAACACATGAGCCTCATCCACTTCAGATTCAGGCGCATTAAAGCCCCGAGTGGAGAGGACAGAGAAAGCTGCCTTCATCCTCTCTCTCCCTCCCACTCCCATTATCTCTCTCTATCTCTCCCTCTCTCTCCACCACTCCGTCTCTTTTCTCTCTCTCCCTCTCCACCTCTCTCTCCCTCCTTCTCTTTCTCTCTCCTCCAGGTTTTCCAGTTGCTCCTCCCTCCATTGCGGAGGAGAGTAATCCAATCATGTCCTCCGATATTCCACAATACAGCAGCTCTTGTGGGGAAGGTTCTGGCTGACTAGTCTATAAATACACAGGAACAGGAGCAGCTTAGCCCTCATAGAACCCAACAGAACCGAGCTGACATGAGCCTCTCTGGGTTCTGGAGCAGCTGGGACCAGAATCAGAACCTGCCGTACTCTTTCCCTCCTGACGCCCCACAAGAATAACTAGGAGCTAGGGGCTAGGTGATAGGAGCTAGGGGCTAGGAGCTAAGGGATAGGAGCTAGGGGCTAGGAGCTAGGTGATAGGGACCAGGAGCTAGGGGCTAGGTGATAGGAGCTAGGGCTAGGGGCTAGGAGCTAGGAGCTAGGAGCTAGGGGCTAGTCGATAGAGGCTAGTCGATAGGGGTTAGGAGCTAGGGGTTAGGGGCTAGGGGCTAGGAGCTAGGTGTTAGGGGCTAGGTGCTAGAGGCTAGGTCTTAGGGGCTGGGTGCTAAGGGCTAGGTGCTAGGGCTTAAGTGGTATGTGCTAGGTGTTAGGGGCTAGGTGTTAGGAGCTAGGTGTTAGGGGCTAGGTGCTAGGTGTTAGGGGCTAAGTGTTGGGGGCTAGGTCTTAGAGTCTAGGTGTTAGAGGCTAGGTGTTAGAGAGTAGGTGTTAGGGGTTAGGTGCTAGGGGCTAGGTTCTATGGGCTAGGTGTTAGGGAGTAGGTGTTAGGGGTTAGGTGCTAGGTTCTAGGGGCTAGGTGTTAGGGAGTAGGTATTAGGGGGTAGGAGAATGCAAGTTCAAAATGTGTCATTTCCAGTGTTTAATACTGGCAGAGTGAGAAGTGTCTGTGTTGCTGGTCCAGCCCTGAGGTCACAGCCTGCATGCATTCTGAAGGGCTGGACTCAGGGGCTACAGTGAGTGTTAGGACTACGTTCAATTTATTAGAAGACAATTATATTACAAATCCTCAACCGGTTCATCTACCCACCCTACAAAGGTGAACCAAACCATTTCAAGAATTAAATTCCATCCAAAGTCCTGTCTCCTCTCCTCCTCTCTCTGTCTCCTCTCCTCTTCTCTCCTTCTCTCTCCTCTCCTCCTGTCTCCTCTCCTCCACTGTCCTCTCCTCCTGTCTCCTTCGTCTCCTCATCTATTGTCTCCATCAATCAACATCCCGTTGATTTTTTTTGGTTCTTAGCTCTGAATTCGGAGGAAAGGTCTCTTCACAATGGCTGTCTTGTTTCAGTGGCATTTCAAATTGTCCCTCTACACAAGAGCTAGCATTACCGTTTTTTTTATTTTTTATTTATGTATTCATTTATTCATTCATTTATTTATTCAAAAACACATCGATTTGATCCTCGTTAGAGGGAGGCGGAATGCATATTTTTCGATCCATTCATCTATGAATTTCTATTTTCACTGTTACTTTTCTTTTGGCCACCTTTGAACATGCCATTTTAGCTACACTAGACTGATTCACATTCAAAATAACTGAGGCTAAAAATAATGTTAGGCTAGTTTCTACAGTACTAGCTCGCCAACTCTCCATCTGCGCTGTCATCTCACATGACCCCATGTGTTGCCAGATCGGATCGACAGTTTCCCAACTGCCCAAAGTGATCAAAGGTGTCCCATTGGGCGGGACGCCTCCAAACCTGGCAACATGGCCGACGCCAACCCCTATGGACTGCTACTTGCAGTGGAGAACTTTTAATATGAAATAATACTATGAAATTATAATTTGCGCAGAGTCCAGAGATAGTTGTGGTTCAGAGTCCAGACTTTGAGGATGGATGTGTTAGGAGCTAGGGATTAGGGAGCTAGGAGCTAGGTGTTAGGGCAAGGGATTAGGGAGCAAGGAGCTAGGGATTAGGGAGCTAGGTGTTAGGACCTAGGGATTAGGGAACTAGGTGTTAGGGGCTAGGGATTAGGAAGCTAGGAGCTAGGTGTTAGGGGCTAGGGATTAGGGAGCTAGGTGTTAGGGGCTAGGGATTAAGGAGCTAGGTGTTAGGGGATAGGGATTAGGGAGCTAGGTGTTAGGGGCTACGGATTAGGGAGATAGGTGTTAGGGGCTAGGGATTAGGAAGATAGGTGTTAGGGGCTAGGGATTAGGGAGCTAGGTGCTAGGGATTAGGGAGCTAGGTGTTAGGGGCTAGGGATTAGGGAGCTTGGTGTTAGGGGCTAGGGATTAGGGAGCTAGGTGTTAGGGGCTAAGGATTAGGGAGCTAGGTGTTAGGGGCTAGGGATTAAGGAGCTAGGTGTTAGGGGCTACGGATTAGGGAGCTAGGTGTTAGGGGCTAGGGATTAGGGAGCTAGGTGCTAGGGATTAGGGAGCTAGGTGTTAGGGGCTAGGGATTAGGGAGCTTGGTGTTAGGGGCTAGGGATTAGGGAGCTAGGTGTTAGGGGCTAGGGATTAGGGAGCTAGGTGTTAGGGGCTAGGTATTAGGGATCTTGGTGTTAGGGGCTAGGTATTAGGGATCTTGGTGTTAGGGGCTAGGGATTAGGGAGCTAGGTGTTAGGGGCTAGGGATTAGGGAGCTAGGAGCTAGGTGTTAGGGGCTAGGGATTAGGGAGCTAGGTGTTGCTGGGATCTGAAGTGCTGGGCTTGTAAAACATTCAAAGCCTTCTGTGAGAATATGCGTCACTCTTGGCTACATTAAGACTGCCACGGCAGCACAGAGAGGTGAATTGGGGTGGGTCGGCGTGTGTGTGTGTGTGTGTGTGAGATTGAGTGCACTTGTTTCTGTATGCAGATGTGTGTGCGGAAGAGAGAGAGAGAGAGACAGAACAAAAGAGAGAGAGAGTGTGAGTGTGTGTGTGTGTGTGTGTCTTACCTTGGGTATGGTGAGTTTCTCCGGCCTCTCCCCCTCCTCCTGGTCAGAGCAGGCGTGCACGTCGGGGGCGGAGCCTGGCGTGTGCAGGACCCCGAGGCGTGGCCGGTGCAGGGGCTGCAGGCTGATCTGGGTGCTGAGCAGGTTGCTGACGGCCCTCAGCGAGCTGCTGGTGTGGGTGGGCAGGGAGGGGTCCGCCAGCAGGTCTGAGATCAGCCCGTGGGCCTCGCCCATCACCGTCATGTCCACCACCACACTGGTCCCAGAGGACTGGGGGGGGGGGAAGAGAGAGAGAGAGAGAGTGAGAGAGAGAGAGAGAGTGAGCGAGGGAGAGAGGGAGAGAGAGAGAGTGAGAGAGTGAGAGGGAGAGAGAGAGAGGGAGAGAGAGTCATTCTTCTTAGCTCATCTCTGGGCGGCCCGTAATAGAGCGGGGATCGGAAGGTCGCTGGTTCGATCCCCTCTCTTCTTGAGCAAGACCCTGAACCCCTAAATCTCTCACGTGCGGCACGGTGGCACAGTATCTAGTACTGTCACCTCAGAGCAAGAAGTTCTCCGGGTTTCTGTGCGGAGTTTGCAAGTTCTCCCTGGGTTCTCCCCATGCAAGGGTTTCCTCCCACAGAACCCAATATGAAAAACATGCAGAAGAACAGATCGCTAATGCTGTCCGTCCCTGGCGAAGATGGGTGGGTGAAGGACAGAGAACATTTCATAGGCGGCAGCCTAATACACGTGTGTGTGTGTGTGTGTTTGTGTGTGTGTGTGTATGTCGCTCACTGCACGTGTGTGTGGAGTGTCAGTCGTATGACAAATAAAGCCTTCTTCTTCTTCTTCTGCTGGGTTGTTGTCACTGCTTTGACGCACACACAACACACAGACACGCACACACACACACACACACACACACTCACACAACCTACCTCTGCCACATTGACCACATTGATTGATGTGTGTCTGAGGCATGGATGTAGTAATAGAACTGGATAGGGTCACTCTATTCACTGACTGCTCGGTGAAGTGAAGCCCTATAGGACCGCACCATCTTTGAAAAAAACTCGTCATTGGCACCTTTGACATGCGCAGTCAAGGCAAGTCAAGGCGCCAATGATGTGTTTTTGTAGTCCACGAACAAATGTGAAATGCTAACGCGCAGTCATGGCTCTCCCCACTCTGAGTTAGCAATGAAAAGCGGCTTGCTTATTAATGTACTTTCGTCAAATATATCCGTTGGAAAACATATTTATTTATCCAGGCATCTTAGTTTTAACAGTATAATTGTGACTGAACATGTTTTGTTTGCTAGTAGGTGGTATTCATTCTGTTCACAACAACGCGATGGGCAGCCAGGCGAAATAGCTCCAGAGGACCTGGAGCGCTATATACATACAATGCATTATTATTAATTATTATGTTTGGGGGGGGTGTGGGGGGTGATGGGATTTAAATGTGTGGCTTTTCTGTTTGACAACCTTTTTATATTCCTCTTTTGTATTCCTGCACAAAAATTAATAAAGAGAGTTATATATATATATATATAAAAAAAAATGTTTTAATTTAATCAATTTAATCTGGAATATGTAGGGGTATGTATGCAGAGAGAGAAAGAGAGAGAGAGAAGCAAAATGAGTTAGTTACATAACTATCAGAGAGAGATGAATAGGAAAGAGATTCTGCCTTGCGTGTGTGGAGAACACACACTCTCTTACACGCACACACACACACACTCACTCACACACACACACATATACACCAGCATGCTCTACTCACAATCTGATCCCTCTGCTCTGCGGACCGTCTCAGTCCTCTCTCAGCTCTCCTGATCAATCAATCAATCAATCAATCAATCAATCAATCAATCAATCAATCAATCAATCAATCAATCAATCAATCAATCAATCAATCAATCAATCAATCAATCAATCAATCAATCAATCAATCAATCAATCAGTCAGTCTCCCAGCTGCTTGCCATGTTAATCATGTGTACTAGGGATTCTGCCTGGGGCGTGTCTCAATAGGCTGAGGCTGCCTCCTCTGTGGTCCACACCAGTCTCAGCGCCAGACCCTACACTGACTCACCAGACTAGCTGCATCTGGGTCTGCGTCTGGAGAGAGACCAGCGTTTGGAGAGAGACCAGGTCCACCGTGGAGAGGAGGGCTGTGGGATCCAGGCTGGGTTAAAACCCCTTCATCACATTAGTAGACTATCAGGCGGAGGAGACAAAAACAGAGAAAGCCACTTCACACTATGGAGGAGTGGCTGGGGTATGTGTGTCTGGCCTCCAGGGGGCAGTGTGAGCCGCGGCCGGGCAGAGGCCCTCACAGCAGTGCAGTATCCAGCTGGGTGTTCAAACTACTGTGGGAGAGAGAGGCTAAGTGGACAGGAGACCGCCATCTGCTCTTGCGTGAGTGATTCTGCACTCTCTCTCTCCATCTCCCTAATCTTTCTCTCAATCTGCACTCAAACATCAGATTAACTCCTCAATCATCTCACTCAAACATCACATTAACTCCTCAATCTGCACTCAAACATCAGATTAATTCCTCAATCTGCTCTCAAAAATCTTATTAACTCCTCAATCTACTCTCAAACATCAGATTAACTCCTCAATCTTATCTCAAACATCAGATTTACTCCTCAATCTGCTCTCAAACATCCGATTAACTCCTCAATCTGCTCTCAAACATCAGATTAACACATCAATCTGCTCTCAAACATCAGATTAACTCCTCAATCTGCACTCAAACATCAGATTAACACATCAATCTGCTCTCAAACATCAGATTAACCCCTCAATCAGATGACTCAAACATCCGATTAACTCCTCAATCTGCACTCAAACATCAGATTAACTCCTCAATCTGCACTCAAACATCAGATTAACTCCTCAATCAGATCACTCAAACATCACATTAACTCCTCAATCTGCACTCAAACATCAGATTAATTCCCCAATCTGCTCTCGAACCTCAGATTAACTCCTCAATCTGCTCTCAAACATCAGATTAATTCCTCAATCTGCTCTCAAACATCAGATTAACTCCTCAATCTACTCTCAAACATCAGATTAACTCCTCAATCTGCTCTCAAACATCAGATTAATTCCTCAATCTGCTCTCAAACATCAGATTAACCCCTCAATCAGATGACTCAAACATCCGATTAACTCCTCAATCTGCACTCAAACATCAGATTAACACATCAATCTGCTCTCAAACATCAGATTAATTCCCCAATCTGCTCTCGAACCTCAGATTAATTCCTCAATCTGCTCTCAAACATCAGATTAACTCATGAGATCATCAAATCCTAACAAGCTCCACTGGAGCTGCAGAGAGATGGACAGTGAGAGAGAGAGAGACAGAGAGAGAGAGAGGGAGTGAGAGAGAGAGAGGGAGTGAGAGAGAGAGAGAGAGGGAGAGAGAGAGACAGAGAGAGAGAGAGAGAGAGGGGGGAGAGAGAGAGGGAGAGAGAGAGAGGTGGAGAGAAAGAGGCATGCAGTATAGAGCCATCAGGAGCCAATATGGAGAGAGAGAGAGAGAGAGAGAGAGAGAGAGAGAGAGGGGGGGGGGGGGGAGAGAGAGGGAGAGAGAGAGAGGTGGAGAGAAAGAGGCATGCAGTATAGAGCCATCAGGAGCCAATATGGAGAGAGAGAGAGAGAGAGAGGGGGGTCCGAATCGTTTCCTGGAAGAAAGAAGAGCTGGATCCTGTGCCCTTTTGTGAATCTATGTGTGTGTGTGTGTGTGTGTGTGTGTGTGTGTGTGTGGCTGAATCACCTCAAGCTGAACAAAGCCCATTAGAACGCTCTCATCCTTGCCCCTCCCACTTCCTGCCCATGTCTCTGGTCTTCACCCGTTACATGGTGTAATGCAGCGTGTGAATTGCTGGGGGGGGATGGGGGGATTTCCCCCCTCTGGTTTGATTATCACCTCCTCTGATCATTCATTTTTATCGCCGGTGGGGGTACGTTTTTATCCCTGCTTCTGGTCAGACTGAATATAGCTACAATTCCTGTGCCCGAAAATAGATGCCGCAATTTAGAAAAACTACACTAGCTAGTTCTAACCACGCGTTTGATTGTCATGGCAACTGTCAACCATGCGCCTACTCTACTAGCAAGAATTAGCAATGAAACGGGGTCAACAAAGCATTTCGTCATATTTTGCTGCGAGGATTTTGGAGGATGCCCACAACGCCAGAGGTCCGTCACCAAAGCAGATTCTGCTAGTGCTAAACATCGGTAAGTGACAGGATTAATATTTTATTATAATACAATTATTATTGTGGGTGATACGCGACCAATCATCAGCATGTATTGCTTTTGTTTTGCTATTCTCATCCTCGATATTAGGCGATAGCCAAGTCAGCGCAGCACATTGTCGCGGCCACCAATTTAGCCTCTTTTTCATGAGACCAATACCAATTTATATTTTATCTTGTGTTCCAGATTTTCTTTTCAGCCTTGCGGCCTGGCCTACCGGTGAAAGTGCGCGTGATTGTGGACCAAGATGGATCCATGCTGAATGTTAGCCTACAGATTTGTCAGGATAGATGGCTGGTGTTCAAATTTGCTTTCAAGGCACAGGCCTACTGTAACAGTGATTTGATGTGGCTTATAATGCACATAGGGCCTACCTTTAACTAGCCTACACATATCACTTTTTTTAATGAGGTCTAAAGGTCTATGATGAGGACGGGATAACTCTACATTCATAGAAGTGTGATCAATAACTTAAAGGACAATGCTCGTTTTTGACAACCTGGACCTTATTTACGACATATTATAAGACGTTTGACTCACCGAGATCACTTTGGTGTAGTTCGGAGGCATGTAGAAGAAATTTAAAATCCAGCGCGAGCCAGTATATCCATGTAATGGCGGTGGTCGGGGCAACGAGAATGCAGTTTCTAAAAATCAATTTTCTGCCGCGAAACGGTTGTTTTCATCAATCTGTCTTGATGAATCGCTAGTTGTGCTTACATAGAACATAGGCCTGTTGTGGTTTTCACATGCCATGATCTTTAGAAACGTCTTTCGAAACGAAATAGCTTCCTCACTTGCTCCAGCACGCATGCGCACAGCGCGCAATCGTTGCTCCAGCACGCTGTGCGCATGCGTGCTGGAACAAGAAAGGAAGCTATTTCGTGTCTAAAGACGTTTCTAAAGATCATATTACAGAGGCATGTGAAATACCACAACAGGCCTATGCTCTATGTAAGCACAACTAGCGATTCATCAAGAGCATTGTCCTTTAACATCGTATGGTTTGTCCTTTCTTTTAGCACTTTGTTGGATGTATATATAAGAATGCAATAAGAGCATACAGTCGTTTCCTTTGTTCTGATGTTTACATTTGTTCAATTTCGGGACATTAAATTTTATTTGAAAATGTCCCCCCCACTGTTTTTTTTACAAATCCCACCCTGGCGTAATGGACTCTACAGCTAATGTCTCTCAGAGAGAGAGAGGGGGGGGGGGGACTGTGTGTGTGTGTGTGTTTCCCGAGTTTATTTGTTTTGGTATATGTGTGTGTGTGTTTAAGCCAATCAAGTGATAGTGAGCAGGTTGAGCAGGGTTTAGCAGGACGCTGGAGGAGGTATTGATCTCTGGAGGTATTGATCTCTCGGAGTTTAAAGGCCTATCACAAACAGTAGGAGAGCCTGGAGAGGAGTCACTGAGTACACACACACACACACACACACACACACACACACACACACACACACACAGGACACACACACAGGACACACACACACACATCCTGGACAGACACACACACATCCTGGACAGACAGACACACACACACACACACACACACACACACAGGACCCACACACACAGGACCCACACACACAGGACACACACACACACACACACTGGACAGAGCTCTAGGGAGCAGGCGGCCAATAGCTGTGATTGATTGAGTGGTGCAGGGCTTGTAGAGGAGGCACGTACAGTAAAGCCAGACATCACAGCTGTGTTAAGCTCTACTCCGGAGCTGGAGACCTGAACACTCACTAACACATTCACCACACAGCCTGGGCATGAACACAGGGCTCGCCAGGAGACCTGAACACTCACTAACACACAGAGAAAAATTGTAGTTTGGGTGAAAATATGAAACAAGAAATTAACACCGGCACATGCATGTCCTCTCTCTTTTCACCTATTTCTCTCTCTCTCTCTCTTCTATCCATCATCATTTCCCTTCTCGCTCCCCTCTCTCCCAAACTTGTGTCCCCAAGAGACAGTGTAGAGAGAAGAGAGAGAGAGAAAGAGAGAGAGAGAGAGAGAAAGAGAGGGAGGGAAGGAGGGATAGTTGAGGCAGATGGTGAGCTGGGTCCACAGGCAGACTACAGCCAGTCAGCTGGAAACTGAGCAGCTTTCTCAGCCGGAGCAGCTGAGCTCCTCTCTGTGCTTCTGCCCACCGGGACATGACCACCGCTGGCTACTACTGCACTAACACAGCACTAACACACACATCCCTACTACAATGGTACTCATGTGCTACTACAACACAATACTACTACAATACTACTAAAACTACATTACTAGGCCTATTCACAAGCTGAAAGATCACATCAGCAACATTTCGTTAGACAATAGTGACATTTCCTGAACTAGATAATGGTGTACAGAATGGATGATGAGACAGCAATGAATGAACTGTTATGAGTACGCTACTAACCCCATGATGAGACTCCCATCTTGCGTGCTTGAGAAGTTGGTCAGTTACATTCTAAAGGATAGATAAACATATAAGACGTTCCCCCAATCTGCAGCTCTGCTATGACTGAATCAAACCCAATGAGGTGTTGGGTGTGTCATATGTGTCCAGCACCAGAGAGAGATGGAGTTAGCCAGACACACTGGACCACAGCAGGGGAGGAGGACGGTTATAAAGTCACCTTTGAAGCACTGAGCCTGAACACAATACTGACTGGTTTCCTGCTCTAACTCTTTGTGAGAGTGTGGATTCAATGCTAGAGATTCATCCTCAGACTGTACTGAGGTGTGTTTGAACTGATTCCATAGTACCAGCACACCGGAGTACCAGCAAACCGGAGTACCAGAACACCAGAGTACCAGAGTACCAGCACACCGGAGTACCAGAGTACCAGCACACCAGAGTACCAGAACACTGGAGTACCAGCACACCGGAGTACCAGAACACTGGAGTACCAGAGTACCAGAATACCAGAACACCAGAGTACCAGAACACCAGAGTACCAGAACACCGGCGTACCAGAACACTGGAGTACCAGAACACCAGAACACCAGAGTACCAGCACACTGGAGTACCAGAACACCGGCGTACCAGAACACCAGAACACCAGAGTACCAGAACACCAGAGTACCAGAACACCAGAGTACCAGAACACCAGAACACCAGAGTACCAGAACGCCAGAGTACCAGAACACCAGAGTACCAGAACACCAGAGTACCAGAACACCAGAGTACCAGAGTACCAGAGCACCAGAACACCGTAGTACCAGAAAATCAGAGTACAAGAACACCAGAAAGCCACAGTACCAGAACACCAGAGCACCAGAGTACCAGAACACCAGAGTACCACAGTACCAGAGTACCAGACTACCAGTGTACCAGGGTACCAGAGTACCAGAGCCCCAGAGTACCAGAACACCAGAGTACCAGAACACCAGAGTACCAGAGTAGCAGAACCCCAGAGTACAAGAGCCCCAGAGCCCCAGAGCACCAGAGTACCAGAGTACCAGAGTACCAGAGCCCCAGAGCACCAGAACCCCAGAGTACCAGAGTACCAGAGCCCCAGAGCACCAGAACCCCAGAGTACCAGAGCCCCAGAGCACCAGAACCCCAGAGTACCAGAACCCCAGAGTACCAGAACCCCAGAGTACAAGAGCCCCAGAGTACCAGAACCCCAGAGTACAAGAGCCCCAGAGCCCCAGAGTACCAGAACACCAGAATACAAGAGTAGCAGACCAGAGCAGGGCAGCAGGGCAGTCCAGCTGGACGGAGGGGGATGTCTTGACTACAGAAGCATTTTGATGGAAGGTTTACTGGAAGCTCTTCACAGCCAGAAACCCATAAACACAGGATACACCTCCTCATAGAATGACAAACAAACCCATTCGCTCCCGTTGTCTCTCTGTCTCCTCTCGTCACTCTCTCCAGCTCTCTCTCTGTCTTCCCTCCTCTCTCTCTCTCTATTTCTCTCTTTCCCTCTTCACCTCAAACTGACTGGTCATCTCTAAATCGATTCAAATAGATACCATTGTTCTTCTGTGTGTGCAAGATAGCTAAAATATGCTAAATATTCCTCCATCCCTGAATTATGGAATGTTCTTGGCCATATAAACATCACCTTGTTATGAAGTTATCCACCCAGAGCCCCCTCCCAACACACATCATCAACCACACCCTAACCACGACCGCTGGGATCTAGTTAAACCACACCCTAACCACGACCGCTGGGATCCAGTTAAACCACATCCTAACCACGACCGCTGGGATCTAGTTAAACCACACCCTAACCACGACCGCTGGGATCTAGTTAAACCACACCCTAACCACGACCGCTGGGATCTAGTTAAACCACATCCTAACCACGACCGCTGGGATCTAGTTAAACCACACCCTAACCACGACGGCTGGGATCTAGTTAAATCACATCCTAACCACGACCGCTGGGATCTAGTTAAACCACATCCTAACCACGACCGCTGGGATCTAGTTAAACCACATCCTAACCACGACCGCTGGGATCTAGTTAAACCACACCCTAACCACGACCGCTGGGATCTAGTTAAACCACACCCTAACCACGACCGCTGGGATCTAGTTAAATCACATCCTAACCATGACCGCTGGGATCTAGTTAAACCACACCCTAACCACGACCGCTGGGATCTAGTTAAACCACACCCTAACCACGACCGCTGGGATCTAGTTAAACCACACCCTAACCACGACCGCTGGGATCTAGTTAAACCACACCCTAACCACGACCGCTGGGATCTAGTTAAACCACACCCTAACCACGACCGCTGGGATCTAGTTAAACCACACCCTAACCACGACCGCTGGGATCCAGCAGGTAAATGGACTTTAATGGTAAATGGACTGCACTTATATAGCGCTTTTATCCAATGCGCTTTACTATGAAGGCCTCTCTTTCACCCATTCACACATACATTCACACACCAATGGCGGCAGCTGCCATGCAAGGTGCTAGCCTGCTCATTGGGAGCAATTTGGGGTTCAGTGTCTTGCCCAAGGACACTTTGACATGTGAACAGGAGGAGCCAGGATTTGAACCGTCGACCCTGCAGTCATTGGACGAGCCGCTCTGCCTTCTGAGCTACTGCCACCCCAATCGCACCCTAAACCACAGCCTAAACATGAGTGTTGGAGTCCAGCAGAGTTAACGTGAGGGTGAGGGGCTAACGGTCAACGAGTGTCTAAGCCCTGGGGCCATCCTCGCCTGGGAAGGAACAAAGCAGAACGCAGACCGGGGACAGCTAGCCGTAGCCCGACAGCCCGAGCGCTGACCCTACCCTGCTAGCATGTTCACTGTTCCACATAAGTTCCTGGGTGTAAATAAGTAGTAGTGGACTGGTCTACAGGCTAGCCTCCATGCTACATCACAGTTCTAATCATAAATCACATGACCTTTGCTAATCACCACATAATCACTGATTATCGCAGAGGACAAACCACAAAATAGAGAATCAACACAGTCATATAAGCTCTGCCACACACACACACACACACACGCTCGCACACACACACACACTCGCACACACACACACACACGCTCGCACACACACACACACACACGCTCACACACACAGGAAGCAGAGGAAGAGCCCACCTGGTAGGGGTGGTAGGCGGCGTCCCTGTGGGGTCCCATCAGCCTGGCAGAGGGTTTCCTGCTCATCCTGCAGTATCACTCTCTCCTCAGGCTCTCTGACTCTGGCTCAGTAGCTCTGGTCCTACCTCTTGACCCCCCCCCCCCACCCTCCCTCTCTCTCCTCACCCCCACCCCTCTCTCTCTCTTTCTCTCTCTCTCTTTCTCTCTCTCCTCACCCCCACCCCTCTCTCTCTTTCTCTCTCTCCTCACCCCCACCCCTCTCTCTCTCTTTCTCTCTCTCTCTTTCTCTCTCTCCTCACCCCCACCCCTCTCTCTCTCTTTCTCTCTCTCTCTTTCTCCCTCTCCTCACCCCCACCCCTCCCTCTCTTTCTCTCTCTCCTCACCCCCACCCCTCTCTCTCTCTTTCTCTCTCTCTCTTTCTCTCTCTCCTCACCCCCACCCCTCTCTCTCTATTTCTCTCTCTCTCTTTCTCTCTCTCCTGACCCCCTCTCTTTCTCTATGTCCCTCTGTTCCAGTATCTCTCCTCCTGACTTCCTCCCTCCCTCCTTCTCTCTCTCTCTCTCTCTCTCTCTCTCTCTCTCTCTCCTTCTCTCACTCTCTCTCTCTCTCTCTGTCAGATAACAGGCTTGGGCTCAGTGGTGTCGCACTCAAACCCTTCCCCTCTTGCCTGCCACTCTGTCTACATATGCACGTGCACACACACAGACACGCAAGCACACGCACACACACATGCACACACACACACACACGCACACACATGCATGCAATCCCACGCACACACACACACACACACACACACACACACACACACACACACACACACACACACACACACACACCCTGACACACACATTGTACACAGCCTCCGACCTTCTTCTGTGTCTGCCTCAGCCAATCATGTGACAGAATGCTACCAGGTGACCCCCCCCCCCCCCACACACACACACAATCCCAGAGGCGGGCAGCACAGACAGGAAGCATATTGAAAATAGCTTGTTGCTAGGATACACTAGGGCAAAGAGCAAAACGAGTCCCACACAGTAAATAGTTGTTTGGGTTGAACAGGACGCTGCCATATGAGGCCCTCCTCCTCCACTCGCCTGCTCTCTGCTGGCTGGGAGAACAGAGGCTCCGGAGAGACGTAGAGCAGAGATGTGTTCTATAGAGCAGTTATGTGTTCTATAGGGCAGATATGTGTTCTATAGAGCAGAGATGTGTTCTATAGAGCAGAGGTGTGTTCTATAGAGCAGAGGTGTGTTCTATAGAGCAGAGGTGTGTTCTATAGAGCAGAGATGTGTTCTATAGGGCAGAGATGTGTTCTATAGAGCAGAGATGTGTTCTATAGAGCAGAGGTGTGTTCTATAGAGCAGAGATGTGTTCTATAGAGCAGAGGTGTGTTCTATAGAGCAGAGGTGTGTTCTATAGAGCAGAGGTGTGTTCTATAGAGCAGAGATGTGTTCTATAGGGCAGAGATGTGTTCTATAGAGCAGAGGTGTGTTCTATAGAGCAGAGGTGTGTTCTATAGAGCAGAGGTGTGTTCTATAGAGCAGAGGTGTGTTCTATAGAGCAGAGATGTGTTCTATAGAGCAGAGATGTGTTCTATAGAGCAGAGATGTGTTCTATAGAGCAGAGGTGTGTTCTATAGAGCAGAGATGTGTTCTATAGAGCAGAGGTGTGTTCTATAGAGCAGAGGTGTGTTCTATAGGGCAGAGATGTGTTCTATAGAGCAGAGATGTGTTCTATAGAGCAGAGATGTGTTCTATAGAGCAGAGATGTGTTCTATAGAGCAGATATGTGTTCTATAGAGCAGAGATGTGTTCTATAGAGCAGAGATGTGTTCTATAGAGCAGAGGTGTGTTCTATAGAGCAGAGGTGTGTTCTATAGAGTAGAGATGTGTTCTATAGGGCAGAGATGTGTTCTATAGAGCAGAGATGTGTTCTATAGAGCAGAGATGTGTTCTATAGAGCAGATATGTGTTCTATAGGGCAGATATGTGTTCTATAGAGCAGAGGTGTGTTCTATAGAGCAGAGGTGTGTTCTATAGAGCAGAGATGTGTTCTATAGAGCAGATATGTGTTCTATAGAGCAGAGGTGTGTTCTATAGAGCAGAGATGTGTTCTATAGGGCAGATATGTGTTCTATAGAGCAGATATGTGTTCTATAGAGCAGAGGTGTGTTCTATAGAGCAGAGATGTGTTCTATAGAGCAGAGATGTGTTCTATAGAGCAGAGATGTGTTCTATAGAGCAGAGATGTGTTCTATAGAGCAGAGGTGTGTTCTATAGAGCAGAGGTGTGTTCTATAGAGCAGATATGTGTTCTATAGAGCAGAGATGTGTTCTATAGAGCAGAGGTGTGTTCTATAGAGCAGAGATGTGTTCTATAGAGCAGAGGTGTGTTCTATAGAGCAGAGATGTGTTCTATAGAGCAGAGGTGTGTTCTATAGAGCAGAGGTGTGTTCTATAGGGCAGATATGTGTTCTATAGAGCAGAGGTGTGTTCTATAGGGCAGAGATGTGTTCTATAGAGCAGAGATGTGTTCTATAGAGCAGAGATGTGTTCTATAGAGCAGAGATGTGTTCTATAGAGCAGAGGTGTGTTCTATAGAGCAGATATGTGTTCTATAGAGCAGATATGTGTTCTATAGAGCAGAGGTGTGTTCTATAGAGCAGAGATGTGTTCTATAGAGCAGAGGTGTGTTCTATAGAGCAGAGATGTGTTCTATAGAGCAGAGATGTGTTCTATAGAGCAGAGGTGTGTTCTATAGGGCAGAGATGTGTTCTATAGGGCAGATATGTGTTCTATAGAGCAGAGGTGTGTTCTATAGAGTAGAGGTGTGTTCTATAGAGCGGATATGTGTTCTATAGAGCAGAGATGTGTTCTATAGAGCAGAGGTGTGTTCTATAGAGCAGAGATGTGTTCTATAGAGCAGAGATGTGTTCTATAGAGCAGAGATGTGTTCTATAGAGCAGAGGTGTGTTCTATAGAGCAGATATGTGTTCTATAGAGCAGAGATGTGTTCTATAGAGCAGAGGTGTGTTCTATAGAGTAGAGGTGTGTTCTATAGGGCAGAGATGTGTTCTATAGAGTAGAGGTGTGTTCTATAGAGTAGAGGTGTGTTCTATAGAGCAGAGATGTGTTCTATAGGGCAGAGATGTGTTCTATAGAGCAGAGATGTGTTCTATAGGGCAGAGATGTGTTCTATAGAGCAGAGATGTGTTCTATAGAGCAGAGATGTGTTCTATAGGGCAGATATGTGTTCTATAGAGCAGAGGTGTGTTCTATAGAGTCGAGATGTGTTCTATAGAGCAGAGGTGTGTTCTATAGAGCAGAGGTGTGTTCTTGTAGGGCAGTGCTGTGTTCTATAGAGCAGAGGTGTGTTCTTGTAGGGCAGTGCTGTGTTCTATAGAGCAGAGGTGTGTTCCTGTCTGAGGTGATGGGTGTTCATCTAGATAACTGCAGATCTAGGTGCTACCTCGCTTCCCCTCAAATCTCCAGTCACCCATTAACACCTGCTAAGGAGTCAGGTTCAAAGGCTGGTAGACTGACCAACTCTTAGACACACACACACACACACACACACACACACACACACTGCAGCAGTGACAGGACTGAATGTAATGAGGTCATCGCTGCTGACCCTGTGACACACCTGGATGCTGCGGCAGTGTGGCATCCTGGGAATGTGTGTGTGTGATCGATGTGACAGGGACAACACAGTTCCTGCTATCACTACTTAGACTCCTGTTCCCACACACAATCCATACATCATTCTACCGCTGTGTGTGTTGTGACCTCCTCCCTGGGGAGGGCCGGCGGGAGGCTGCCACATGGCCCAAACCTGGCCGCACCAGGCGCAAGAGGCCAGTTCAGCACCACAGACAGCGCCACAGGGGTGAAGCGGCCCGACAGCCCAGACCCCGTCAGCACCTTGGACAGCCCAGGCCCCATCAGCACCTTGGACAGCCCAGACCCTGTCAGCACCTTGGACAGCCCAGACCCCATCAGCACCTTGGACAGCCCAGACCCCATCAGCACCTTGGACAGCCCAGACCCCGTCAGCACCTTGGACAGCCCAGACCCCATCAGCACCTTGGACAGCCCAGACCCTGTCAGCACCTTGGACAGCCCAGACCCCATCAGCACCTTGGACAGCCCAGACCCTGTCAGCACCTTGGACAGCCCAGACCCCGTCAGCACCTTGGACAGCCCAGGCCCCGTCAGCACCTTGGACAGCCCAGGCCCCGTCAGCACCTTGGACAGTCCAGACCCCGTCAGCACCTTGGACAACCCAGACGCCGTCAGCACCTTGGACAGCCCAGACCCCGTCAGCACCTTGGACAGCCCAGACCCCGTCAGCACCTTGAACAGCCCAGACGCCGTCAGCACCTTGGACAGCCCAGGCCCCATCAGCCCCTTGGACAACCCAGACCCCGTCAGCACCAGGCCCCCAGGATTCGAAATCTAAAGTGAAGCCCTATTGAACCGCGCCATCTTTTGAAAAAAAACTTGTCACTGATACCTTTGACATGCGCAGTCAAAGGTATCAATGACGCGTTCTTGTAGTCCACGAACAGATTGCGTTCATGTGAAATGCAAACGCGCGTTCATGGCTCTCCCTGCTCTGAGTTAGCGATGAAAAGTGGTTTGCTGATTAATCTACTTTCGTCAAATATATCCGTTGGAAAACATTTTTTTTATCCAGGCATCTTAGTTTTAACAGTATAATTGTGACTGAAAATGTTTTGTTTGCTAATAGGTGGTATTCATTTTGTTTCGAGCTCGGCGGGTTAGCCGCGAACTTCATGCCTTCATGATCCCGTCTCTGGGTGGACAGCTGTTCAACTCGCCTGGGACCAGGTCCCCTGGAGCTATTTCGCCTGGCTGCCCATCGCGTTGTTGTGAACAGAATGAATACCACCTACTAGCAAACAAAACATGTTCAGTCACAACTATACTGTTAAAACTAAGATGCCTGGATAAAAAAATATGTTTTCCAACGGATATATTTGACGAAGTCCAGACCCCATCAGCACCTTGGACAGCCTAGACCCCATCAGCACCTTGGACAGCCCAGGCCCCGTCAGCACCTTGGACAGCCCAGGCCCCGTCAGCACCTTGGACAGCCCAGACCCCGTCAGCACCTTGGACAGCCCAGACCCCGTCAGCACCTTGGACAGCCCAGACCCCGTCAGCACCTTGGACAGCCCAGGCCCCGTCAGCACCTTGGACAGCCCAGGCCCCGTCAGCACCTTGGACAGTCCAGGCCCCGTCAGCACCTTGGACAGTCCAGGCCCCGTCAGCACCTTGGACAGCCCAGACCCCGTCAGCACCTTGGACAGCCCAGACCCCATCAGCACCTTGGACAGCCCAGACCCCGTCAGCACCTTGGACAGCCCAGACCCCATCAGCACCTTGGACAGCCCAGACCCCGTCAGCACCTTGGACAGCACGGCCAGGTCGTAGACGGCGTATACAGGCGGTTCCTGATTGCCCGGGCAACCCTGCTCCACATTCCCCAATCAGGCCGGGAAGGAACGCGCACCGGCTGATCCCACTTGGCTAACGAGCCTGCAAGCAGCTAAAGACCTGACTGGGGGAACTCTCAGTAGTCTTTGGACTCAGTGAGTAGTGGACCGTTTGCTTGACTGCCTAACACGCTCATTTTTCATGCCGTACCTAACGTTGGTTTCCCTGTTGCCCACAGAAGCCGGAGCAGAGCCCCTGTGAGTGAAGGTGCCCGAGGCCCTAGGAAGACCCAACCTGCCATGGAGGATCTTTTCAGTTAGCCTTTTTTTGGGGCTACTTTGTTGAATGAATGCGCCGAGGCGCTTTCGCTCACTGCCTGGACATTGTTTGCTGTGCTCCACCTGGTTATCCCGACTCGGGAGGTTACACTGTGTGTGTGTGTGTGTGTGTGTGTGTGTGTGTGTGTGTGTGTGTGTGAGTACATGCTTCAAATGCTAGTGCTAGCTTCTCATCGTCAGTGACACATCACAGTCACTAAAGTTCAAAGGTACCGAGCAGCATCCTGACACTCAATCAGATCAGACCAGATCAACCATCCGGACACTCAGACTATCAGATCAGACCAGATCAATCAACCATCCTGACACTCAGACTATCAGATCAGACCAGATCAATCAACCATCCTGACACTCGGACTATCAGATCAGACCATATCAATCAACCATCCTGACACTGACTATCAGATCAGACCAGATCAATCAACCATCCTGACACTCAGACTATCAGATCAGACCAGATCAATCAACCATCCTGACACTCAGACTATCAGATCAGACCAGATCAATCAACCATCCTCACACTCAGACTATCAGATCAGACCAACTTTCTGTTGAAATAGTATCTTAGGCATCGTCTGACAGTCAATGTTGGAGCCTTCTACCACATGAAGTTGATTCAAGTCAGAGACAGAGCAAAGACAGAAGAGGAGGATGAGAAGAGCAAAGACAGAAGAGGAGGATGAGAGGAGGAGAGGATGGAGAGAAGGAAGAGGAGGAGAGAAGGGAGATGAGAAGAGCAGAGGAGGAGAGGAGGAGAGGAGAGAAGGAGAGGAGGAGAGGAACTGAGGAGAAGGATGGGAGGGAGGTGGGGGATCCATACACATGCACAGGTCATGAGAGACAATCCCAAACAAAACCTAGCAGAAATAACCAGATAATTATAACTCCTCCATCACTCCGTCCCCTCCCTCCCCCCTGGGGTGAGTACTGACCGTAGCCCCTCCCCTCCCTCCCCCCTGGGGTGAGTACTGACCGTAGCCCCTCCCCTCCCTCCCCCCTGGGGTGAGTACTGACCGTAGCCCCCCTGGTGGGCTGCTGGTCCCAGTCTGTCCGGGGGGTCATCTGGAGAGGGATGGAGAGCAGAGACACAGCCTGGGTTAGACACACTCCCTCACACGGCTACCACACACCCCTGACCCCCCCCCCCCCTCTCCTCTTCTCTCCTCCTCTCCCTCCATCCATCCCTTAAAACTATTTTTGACTCTGTGTCTTCTTAATGACTCCCTGTCTACAGGTATCTTCCCACCAATACTCAA